>NC_051451.1:28204767-28214843 GCF_001649575.2 Kryptolebias marmoratus | reverse complement strand
GGAGGGAGGGAGGGAGGGGGGAGGGCGCTCCGTCCCCCCGGATCCGAGGCGCGCGCGGCCGCTAGGTGGAGCCGAGCGGGCGGCCAATTAGGATGATCAGAGGGAGGCTCACTCGCTGCTGCGATCAGCTGCTTCATGTAATCAGCTGCAATTAGAGAGCGGAGTCACGTGACTCATAGGCTGCGATACGGTAACTGGTCACGTGACTCTACAGGTTCATTTAGTTTATAACAAAACTGTTCACATGTCTGACTGTAAAGTTTAGGCTCCGCCCCCCAGCTGCACCTGCTGGTGAACAGGTGGGCGCCATGTTTCATCCTGTTGGTTTCTGTCCAACCTCAGTTGGAACGAGTGAAATTAAAACCGTATTTGCTCAAAATGAAACATAAAAACAGATCAAAGAAATCTCCTCTTCCAACATCAGTCTGTAAACATCTGGACCTGAGGTTGTTCTAAAACCTGGACTAATGCACCCCCATACCATCAGAGAGGCAGGCTGGACCTCAGATCAGTTCTCCTCTTTGGTCCAGAGGAGACACATCTGTTCACATCTGGCTTCTTCTTTGCCTGATAGAGCTTTAAGCAGCATCTGTGTTTACAGACAGTGTTCCTGAGCAGAACCAGAACCAGAACCTGACCTTTGACCTCAGTGGTTTCTACAGATTGATTTTATGATCTGCAGATGACGGGAAATTCAGAGACTTCTGAATGTTCTGTTGAGGAACTTTATTCTGAAATTATTCCTTTATTTTGAAATGTTAAACCCCGCCCATCTGTGTCTGAAATACAGCCTTTTGTTGGAACAACTCTTTACAGACGTGTTGCTGCTATAAAATTCACAGTTACCTTTTTTAAAGTGCAATTTCTTAGTTTTAACATTTTACTATAATCCATTAAAATATGTATTTATGAGATTTGTTCTGTTTCACATTTGACACAACGTCCCAACTTTGTCAGAAGTGCAGCTGCGATAGCTTCTTCCACATGTAGTAAACAGAAAATAATCCGACCGAAGCCGAGTTTATTTCTCTGAAATCAAACTCAGATTTGTCATTTTGCAAAATACGGGAATATCTGGAGTGAATGTGTTGAAATAACAGAAGATGGAGGATTATCAGGCATGTATTAATAATTACTCCCTCTGTTCGGGGTCTGATAAATCTGTATTTATTGTTAACAGTGTTGAAAATTGCCCTTCCAGCAGAACACGTTTAAAATACAGCCCCAGCCAGTAGAAATGCTGCTATTAAGCAACACAAGTATGCAGAAGTGTTGCAGCGATTTATTTGTCAGCAGCTGAGTGACAGCCTCACCTACCAATTTGCCACAAACTGTCATGCAATTCGGTTCCTCTGAGAATAAATATATATATATTTGTGTTCTTATTTGTCTCTAAATAGCTTTTTGAAAAGTGCATGATGGCAGGCAGCTCTAAAAATGGTTCCTTCATTCCTGGCTGTGTGTGGTTGGAAAAAGGAAATCATTAATATACCATTAGAAGTTGGCTGTGAACTCTGATGTGCTCCGGGCGCACATCAGCATACAAGCAGCCCTGTTCCCTGCCTCTACACCTTCCCCGAGGTTCAAATGTCATTCTTCACTGTCATTACTTTTCTCCCCCCATTAACTATTGATTATCTCCACTTCAGCATTTTGAGCCCGCATGCCTCCGTTCCTACACTCTGCAGATCAGCCGGAACAGAAGTGCCCACTCCTGGGTGGAAACTGGAGCAAAGTCAGCGTTAACGAAGGGTGGGGGTACGGCAGGGACGCAGAGAAACATGGCTGCACTTCACCTGCCCATTAACGACACGCTTCGCTGGACAGCTGGAGGTGAAGTCCGGTTTTTTTCAGGAAGCTGGGAGAGTTTCACCTCAGCACGAGAGGCATATTCAGCAGGAGATTAGCCTGGTTGTTTGCAGGAAGGTTTGTTTAGGCGAGCTCTTTAAGGTCTCTGCGATAAAAAAATCTGTTTGTAAAAGTGTGTGCGCTCCTGTCAGAATCCCTGTAAAATGAATATTTCTGCTGTTCTCTTCGCTCGTTCCTTTCATGCAGATCAGCCGAAGGAACCAGAGAAATGAAAGCTCAAACATTTGCTTCTGAGTTAAAAACTGGACAATCCCCCGTCTGTCCGACAAGCTTAAAGGGATATATTCAGCGTTTTGAAGTGAGATCCTGTGGAAAGGTTATAAACAATTAATATCTTACCTGCTGTGGATGGCTGTTTCAGCGACCTTAGTTTGACATGAACAGACCAAAGAGAAAAGCTTCCATCTTAAAACCTGAATCTGACGCCATTCTCACAAACTTTTACTTTATCCTGTTTGTTTGGATTTTTGCTGTTATCTGCAGCACAAATAGCGGCAGCAGCGAGCTGTAGCAGGGTAGGATCACTTCCTGCAAACAGAATAAATGTTTCCTGATAATTCCACCAAAAACCATAGAAGTAATGCAAAACTGCAGGTTTAAATAACAGCGTTAGCATGAAGTTTTAAAGATTTGAGTTGTTTTAAGATGTTCTGACATCTGTTCACACAGATATTTCAGCACAGATAAGTAGACATTCCTACAGCTAGCTGCTGCTGCTGTGCCATGCAAATAACCACAGATTTTAATGTAAATAACTGATGAAACTGAAGCTAAAAACAAGACTTTATTTGTTGATGTTTGCAGAAGGTTTCTGATTCGCTGAAACCAACGAGGTCCTCACAGTTTCTTCTGATTGGCAGCTCGAGTCACTCGGCGTTAACGAATCCTCTCAGGATCTCACGACCGCCCATAATAATATATAAAATATATATAAAATATATATAATAATATTATATTTATTTCTTCTTATTTTCTTTTGAATTTCAGCTTTAAACAAAAGATTCTTCTACGTGCAGGAAGTTCAGAGAAATAAAAAGTTTACAGGTTTGTAAAACAGAAGATTATTTTAGTTGTCATCTTGATCCTGATTCTTGTTTTTCCTGCGTGCCTCCAGGCAGAAACCGGATCCTTCAGAGTCCATTAAACCCGGTCCAGGTTCGGTTCAGAAAGTCCAAAAATCAGTGAAATATCTTTCTCCACAAACAATCAAAACAAAAACAACCTGCATTTATAAAAAGCTTCCTTTATTTTTTTCCTTACAAATGTTGCAGATTTGCATCGTTTGGGGGGCAGACCCAAATCCGAAACACATGAATAAAACATTCCTTAAAAGAACGGATCAGTGCTCATTTCAGATGCTGAAACTTCCTCTTGTTTACGCTGGAGAACAAACAAGCAAGAAGCTGCCCAGGACCAGTAAACGGGTCCGGCCAGGCCTGCTCTGCAGGATTACCGGGTCGAGCAGAATCCGTTCGGGCTTTAGGTTAATCCCACACTACAGATCACTCAAGCCTGTTAACACGGACCAGAGGCGCCGGCGTGGCGGGAGACTGGATCAATCCCTGTCAAAACTACCTGCAGGAATATTCCAGCCTTTTTAAAGCGGGGTTCTGTGCTGCAGGTATAAACAGCATCTTACATGTCACAGATACGACCTCAGCTTGGTTTGATAACGAGATTCTGTTTTGTTTTATTTTATTTAAAGTAAAAAAAACAGAACAACCTTAAATCGGATGTTTTCTCTGCTTTTAAAGAGTTTGTTGTTGAGCTGCATTCATCAGCCCTGCAGGAGGAAAGGGTTAAATCAGCTCCGTTGGTCCGAAGAAGAAACTCTTAACGATCTTCTATCTACATATTAACTGTTTCCACAGAACCCCTTTAAAATGGCCGTAATATCTCTGTAACACATCTACATTTGTGGTAAGAGACAAACATTTTCAAAACAGAACTGATTATAATTTTAGCCTGAATTCTCTAATAAAAACTAGTTACACGAATAGAAAACTATAAAAGTCAATATTTACATGCTTCTTCTCCTGGAGGTTTTTTTTTTTTAAAGCTCTGGAACATGAGTCCATTAAAAATATTTCTTCCCTGAATAGGAGCCTGAGTTTCCATATTAATTGCTAAGCATGGTCCACCTGATAATGTTAAATTAATATGCACCTCTGCTGCCTCTCTTAATTACTGAAGACATGTTTTTAACATTACCATTACTTCATTCTCTGCCTATTATTCTCCTGGTGTATGAAAATAAAAAAAATGATGTATGCTATTTCAATTAAATTATCTGCCTTCTTTTATTAACGTCAGTAACTGGCCGTAAAGTGTCATCAGTAGGGAGAAAACTTCTGCCGCTCAGATTTTTTAATGCCAGCTGACGGCATCTTGGCGGTGTAAGGAGATAAACCCTGGGTCAGGCTGGAAGTGGCAGCTGGGTGGACCGCCAGGACGGGGAGCGTTTTCATGCCAAGCAGGCTGGAAATGGGGACGGCGTAATGCGGGTTTTGGATGGCTGGTAGGGTGGAGGGAGAGTGGACGTTAATGGTGGCGGGAGCTGGGGTGCCGGCTGCCAGGACGGCGGTGGAGGCGGCAGGGGCGCTCTGAGAGAAGCTCATGTTCAGGTCAACGGGGGTCCCGGAGGACGCCACCTGCATGGTGTATTTAGCCATCTCTAAGCTGTGGGATGACGCCGAGGGGTGAAGAGCAGGCGGGGGGAGGGAGAGAGGAGACAACAGAAAAATAAAAGGAGGAATGTGTTAAAAAAGCAGAAACAATGAAGTCAAAACTGAAGCAGCGAGCCAGAACAAATCCTGCCTCACCCAGCAGAAACAGCAGTCTCTTATCACCAGGCAGGACGTGGCTGCCCTCCGTAATGTCTTACCTGGCGTTGATGAGATACTGGGCCACACTGATGCTGGCCGGCGAGCCCGTGATCGTGACTTGGCGCATGGCTGAGCCATCAGCGGCGCTGGCAATTTTGATGTGGGCTCCAGAGATTTGGCGAATCTCATTGATCTTGCTGCCTTGTCTTCCAATTATGCAGCCAATAAACTAGAAGAGGGTGAGATTGGAAGCATGTAAATAACAAAGGAGCTCGTGTTCCCGAGCTCTGAAGAAATCTGATATGAAAACAGAAGAGGGAAGGCCACGCCGAGAGCAGAAACAATCGTTTCTCTGCAGTCCTTTCAGATTCGAAACACATATTAAAGCCTGGTACTTCCAGGGTATGGACCTGGTTAATTCCTGGTATGTGCACGTGAAGGAAGGTAAATACCTGGCTGTATTACATACTTATACCCAAACTCTGTTCCTGTAAAATCATAATCATGGTGCTTTAAGCTCATAAAATAAAAAAGGAATTTATCTCCCCTTCAGTGATATTATAACAGAAGAAATCTTTTTCTCTGAGCAAATTATAAACACTTTGGTGAAGTTTCTCTGATTTATTTTCTTGATGAAAATGAAGTTGATTAAATCCACTTTTTCTCGGCGATGGGAAGATGATGGACTTTAAACGCAGCCCAGTTCTGGGTACCATCAACACTTCTGAAGCTCAATAATCAACATGTTAAATCTGGCTTGAATATTCCACGTGTGGTGTTGACTGACAATTTACTGTTTTAGGAAAGGTTACGCGCTCGACTCTCACGGTTGCTTGGAAACAGCAAGAAACCAGGAAGACAACGATCTGAACCCTGAAAATAGTCAGAGATGCAATCAACCCTCCAATAAATACTCTTTGTTGTTGGAGCACTGCTCTTTGTTTGACTAAACTGAGCTAAAACGTGAACTTTTAGATGCTTTGTTTCTAGTCTCTGGCTGCTGGTTGTGGATTAAAACTCACTTCACTCTCAATCGGATCATCGAATTTTATCAAAACTAAAATAATTACAACTAAAAATGTAACGTCATGTGTTGGTTCCAGAAGGGCTGATATAATAACCAGGGCTCAAAGAACCACTGGGCGCCAATCTGTTAGCTTTTAACAACATTTATGAACGTTTTTCTATAAAACGCTGATCTGAGGTGACACTAAATTATTATTTGCCAAACAGTTCATGATATTTAGGCACCTAAAAGCAAATGTTGTTGTCAGGTTTTGTTTTGGTAGTGTTTCTTTTTGTATTTAGTGTTTTGTTTCTGGTTTCTTTTGGTTTTGATTTCCTGTTTGTTGCCCATTTGTTAATTGCCACGCCCATCTCCACCTGTCCGCTATTGTAATCACTCACCTGTTCCCACTTCCCATAATCATCCTCAGCTTTAAAACCCGGTCCCTTTCTCCACTTCCCCGCTGGTTCAGTGTCTCTAGTCTCATGTTGTTCAGTTCCCTTGTCTTGCTTCGCCGGTTTCTTTGTTTAGTTTAGTTTTTGTTTCGATCATCTTTAATTTTAATAAATTAGTTTCCTTTTTGAATGACGAGTTCTGGGTTCATCACACTCTCCACCGGCCATGACAGTTGTAGTTTTATTTGAAGCTGTTTTCTTAGCAAACGCTTCAGAAGTCTGTAGTTTAGTCAAAGTGGAGGTTGTTTCCTTTTAGGGGGGGGTGCATTAAACAGAATCTGCAGTTTCATACATGCAGTGATGACAGAACGCTGCAGACCGACGGAGTTGTGGTAAATCTTTACAGAAGACAAACACAGGAACATGCCAGCTTGATGTGTAGCTGCATACTGAATGAAGACCTCCCCCCCCTTCCCCCACTGACTGATGAAAGCTCTCCAAGCTGCAGGACGGGACACATCGACCAGATGATGTGCTGAAGAGCCGCCGAACACCCAGGAGAGAGGTTGGGAAACTAACAACCCTCTCAGCTGCTGTTTGTCCTCTTCTGCTTACAGCCTGATCGGGGTTAATCTTCCTGTTAAAACTCCATCATGAAGGGCGGTGGGCGACATGCATTCATTCAAGGAAAGCTAAGCCTTTACTTTTTTATACTGAAGTCAATCAAACGTGCTCAGGCTGTTTTTTTGAGTGCAGAGCTGCAGAGCTTTAGAAAAGTTTTCTTCTGGGAGCTCACTGTTTGCACGTTGTCCAGCTAATAATTGTTGTGTAAGTTTGCGCAGGAATAAATTACTTTCTGCTGCTAACAATGTGTCCTAAAATTTCTCATTATTGCTGTCCTCCTGGAAAGTTTGAATGCAGTTAGTTATATGAGGAAACAAACTGGAGTGGGGAGCACAAATAGCGCAGCACTTACATCATTAGGTATTGCCAGCTCTTGTGTACTTGTGGGGGCGGACGCATCCAATCCTGCAAAGCAGAACAAGAAACACTAATGACAGTATTTTACTAATGGTTTCTACTTTTATGGCAAGACAAGTTGTGCTACTTTGATTACAAATGGGGAACAAGAAGAAGAAAAAGATCTTTGTGCAAACACAAAAAGCATATTTCATGCACTTGTTTTATTTTGATGCAGAAAGAAAACCTGAGATGAACTAAAACTCCAGTCCTGCCTAAATGATCAACAGTTTGGTGTTTGGTTAGTGGTGGCAGTGTTGGGTTAGTGATGGAAGATTAAATGAGTGTGGGGCTGTTGAGGTCGGGGACAGTTTGGCCAAGACGGCGTTGGATTTGGAGGAGAAATGTTGCGAGGGTAAAGGATGGGGTCGAGAGATCAGGATTTGTTTTGTTTGGAGGGGATCACTGGGCAGATGGAGCTGAAATTTGAGAGGAAACGAGAAAAAGTTCAATATTTACATTTCTGCACATTTCGCTCTCAGATCGAGCTGCTGTCGTTCTTTACTTCGTTCTGTATGTTTCTGTGTTTTTATAAAACTATTCTAGTAGCTGACTGTTAGAAATGCTGGTTTGTTTTGGTTTTTATCTGACGTCTGTAAAGCCAACATCAATTAAAGGGATGTTGTAGACATTTTGAAGTGGAGTTCTGCGGAAAGGTTCTGATTAATTAATATATTACCTGTCGTGGATAGCTCTGTGAACAGATTTGTTTAATTATGACAGGACTAACGACTCGTCTGTTAATCAGTTTTGTGTTTACATGCTCACCTTGCTTTTCCACGTTCATGTACCTCATTACTGTGTGACCTCTGCTTATTATTTGTTTTTTATTTCTTCTTGAAAAAGAGACTGAGTTTGTATTGTAAGTCACATGACCTGATGCCTGCAATGAGCGCCAACACGATGAGAAAACGGCGCCGGTAAAAAGACGGTTTCAGTAAGAAGCTGGGAATCAGAGGACCGGTGTGGTTATAACACGATTATTCCTGCTGAAACATCATCATCCAAGTGCTACAGCTAACTGCTGCTGCTGCTGCTGTTTGCACTCGCAAATAACCATAAAACTCAGTTCGATGCAAACATGGCGGTGGTCTAAGAAACATCCACTGTAGTCTTGGTTGCGTTCTGACTAGTCGTTAGCTCATCAGTCCTGTCAGATTTAAATCCCATTTCTCCAAACTGCAGCTGCTCAAAGAGATTCATCCACAACAGGTAAGATATTAACAGTTTATTTCCTCTAGCAGGAATCTTTACAATCCAACCCCGATTCAGAGGACTGAGATTATAAAACGATTATTGATGCATTTTGATTATTTTAAAACTTAATTGACTCTTTTTATATAAATACTGATTTATATATTTGTAATGCTCAATAAAGAGAGCCTGGATGGTTTAAACATTAATAACTGCATAGAAAAGCTGGAAATGTATGCACAGATCAAACGTTACTAAGACAGTCCTGTTCTGATAACTTTATGTTATTTACAGACAGATATTTTCTACGACAGGAAGCTACGGTAAGTCTACTGGGACAAACGGCACCGCGCAGCACAGATTAATAATATTCATTTTTGACGTTTCGATTCAGAAAACTCAGTGTCCGATTCTAAAAATAGATGTTATCTCCTCCCCCTGCTTTCCACAGAACCCGCCTTCAAAGGTGTTCTTGAATGAAGTGATTCAAGCCGAAGTGGCAGCAGGTGTGTGAGTTTAAAAAGGAGTGAAGACAGAGGGACACATGGACGTCCTCGGGGGGCCGTGGGTACGTACCAGGAAAGGTAGGGTTGCTCTGCCCAAGGGAAGGGAAGGGGATATGCTGCATAGCCAACTGGTGAAGCTTGGTCAACTGCAGGGTAGGAAGGAAGTTAGAGCTAAACAATCAAACTGGATTATTTCAGAGGAGCTGACAGCTACAAAACAGAGCCATCACAGATCGTGTCAGTGTGAACAGATTCGGTTCCTGCATGCAGATCTACAGAAAGTCATCAGAATATACAGTCACAACCGGTTACAACCTCCTGCCTGTTTTCATCTCGATGCATGCTGCTACTGTGGGTTAGTGTTAGTCAACAGATTGGGGGGACTGAAGTTTCGTCTCAGAGAGAGCAATTTGGTGGCTTGGAGAGTGTGGGCAGGAGTAGATCAGGACGGGTGTCAGTCACTCAGATGAACATACTTACATCTTGATGTGCCAAAGCATACTGCCCTGGAAGAGCAAAGGCCTGCGAGGAGGAGGAGATAAAAAACATGTTGTGACATGTCACATAATCCAGAGCATCATTGCGTAGCATGAAGAGTAAAATCAATTTCTTTCTGCTTTTCCAGAGCTGTAATGTGTATAGATCTGATGGAATTTCATCTAAATGTCATCTGCTGCTTTCTGCCTTTTTGTGGCTGGAAATCCAATAACAAACAGATGTCAGAGAGGTCAGAGCGGGCCGGGCTCGGATTGGGACATGAAGCACACGAACGTTACATCCAGCATCTGTGAGGTTTCACCCAGCTGGACGAGTCTTCACGGTAATATTTACAGATGTGCCTCATCATCACAGCTGCTTCATCGTTGGTGCGTTAAAACACTGATCAGGAGTCAGCCATAAAATATCCAAACGTTCAGCTCAGTCAGGATTACCGTGCTCTGACTTTTAATATTTAATAAATATTTAAAAGGGTAAAAATACAATTACCCTAAGAAATATTTAGAAAACATCTGCATCTCTGAAATCTGGCATTATTTTCTACTTTTATTATTTAACTAATCTGTTGCTACGTTTAGCTGACAGCTAGCTTTTTGTCTTCTAAACCTTTAGCTTCTATTTTGCTACTTCTAGCTTTTTATTAGTAAAATTATTAATTAAGCTCTAAACCTGGTCCTGTTAGGAGCTCTAAACCCGGTCCTGTTGGAGCTCTAAACCCGGTCCTGTTGGAGCTCTAAACCTGGTCCTGTTGGAGCTCTAAACC
>NC_051451.1:28182486-28203470 GCF_001649575.2 Kryptolebias marmoratus | reverse complement strand
AAACCTGGTCCTGTTGGAGCTCTAAACCCGGTCCTGTTGGAGCTCTAAACCTGGTCCTGTTGGAGCTCTAAACCTGGTCCTGTTGGAGCTCTAAACCTGGTCCTGTTGGAGCTCTACAGCTCAGAGTTCAAACAGGAAGTTGGACCTTCCATGACTGAACGGAGGTTTTAGGTCTTTAATCATTTTTACAGATCTCAGCCTCACAGCATGATTGGTTCCTCCGGTGGGGACTAAACCGTTAATGAGTGACGTGTTACAGCTGCTTTATCATGTCTCCTTTAATCAGCTGAAGCTCCTCCTCCTCCACTTACCTGCGCAGAGTGCTGAGGTGTTAAAACTGCGTGGGCTCCAGCAGCCAGGATCTTGGGTCTGTAGGGAATAGTTGCTCCTTTAGGTGGAGACTGGAGGAGAAACATTATGTTGAACACCCCACACATCTGACATGAGTCACAAACAGATGTCACGATATATAAACCTATCAGAGTGTTTCCTATCAGGTACAAGGAAATAAGCAGAGGTTTCAGTGCTGCTCCTCACGCAGCAGCTGAATGTGACGGCGCTCACCTCCAGCATGACGGAGCAGATGTGTCTCACACACTGAGTGATGGCCTGCGGCGTGCCGGAGATTGTGACAGCCCTCTCTGTGGAGTCCGGCAGCATGTCTCCCGCCACCTGAACCTGGGCGCCTGTGGTCTTTAAATTATCAAGACGACAGAGCAGACAAAGGCGGGTTTTTGCAGGAACCGGACTGAAAGGCTGTTTCCAGCCTGCAAACATTTTTTGACATGCAGGGAGCAGCTGCGAGTCCAATGCTCCAATATTTGAAGAGGCACAAACAAATATTGTCCATTCAGGATTAAAATTCAGGCTTTGCTGATCCTTACATGCACAATGAGAGGCTTTTCAGGAGCAGTCACCACATTTCCAGGAAAAGAAAACAAGCCTTTAGGTGTCAGAGCGCCGGGGAGGAGGGTTTTAATGGCCTGTTCGGGTGGAGAAAAACAAGTTTCTGATAGAAAACAAAACTAACTCCAACCTCTCGGATCTCTTTGATCTTTGAGCCTCCTTTGCCAATCAGAGAGCCGCACTGGCTCCCCGGGAACACCAGACGAAGGGTCACAGGTGGCTTGCTCGTCACGTTGCTGTTTGTCATCGCCGCCGTGATATCCTGCGGGAGAATTCAAAAACATGTTGCCGTTTTTTTCAGCATCGACTCCACAGAATGTCAGCTTTATTTGACGTGTCCTTTTGGGTTGTCTTGCAAGACTGAATAAAGGTTTATTCGCTGTCATTCAAACAGACAGGTTGTTAAATTCTGCTTGTGAAACAATATGGTGGAAATACAACTCCAGTTCTGAAGAAGTCGGAACGTTGTGGAAAATGTCTACAGTCTTAGAAAACAATGATTTTCAAATCTCATAAACACATGTTTTATTCTCTGCTGTAAATATAAAAGGTAAATTTTGTTTCTGATGGCAGCAACACGTCTGTAAGAAGATGTTCCAGGAGCAACAAAAGGCTGAAAGAGTCTGTCGAGCAAATAACAGAGAGCTGGAGGAGCTTTTAGAGACTAACGAGGTTAATTATCAGCAGGTCGGTCAGAGGAGTGAGGAGAAAAAGAGCATTTAGAGGCTGAAGATGGGCAGAGGTTCACCAGCTGACAGGTTCTGGTTCTGGTTCTGCTCAGGAACACTGTCCACAAATGCTGCTTAAAGCTCTATCAGGCAAAGAAGAAGCCAGATGTGAACAGATGTGTCTCCTCTGGACCAAAGAGGAGAACTGTTCTGAGGTCCAGTCTGCCTCTCTGATGGTATGGGGGTGCATTAGTGGTTTTAGAACAACATCTGCTCCCATCCAGGACTGTTGAACAGACAACCTCAGGTCCAGATGTTTACAGATGCTGCACAGAGGGGAACATCTGGAACATCTTCAAAGAGACGAGTTGCTGCCATCAAATTCAGAATTTTTGTCCAAAGATTTGCACATATTCTTAGTTTCAACATTTAATATGTTTACTTTGTTCCGTTGTTTATGAGATCATTGTTTTCTGTTTTTATTTACAGTTTACACAAAATACAACTTTATCAGAATTGGGGTGGAACCATACTTCGATGTACCTCCTCAAACTTTTGTGCAATCATGGAGAAAGCTTTGAAGATGCCCTCCGTCGGTCCGGTAATCGTAACTATTCTCTCTGGAGATGAACCCTCTGAGATGTTGATCCGAGCGCCACTCTATAAAAACCCAAACCCATGTTTGCTGTAATAACTCCAACCAGTGAGCCTGATTTTTTTTTTTGTTTGTTTTCAAAGCAAATACTCACATCCTCCCTCATCTTCTTCACTGTTTCTCCTTTCTGAAACCATCCAGGAAAGAAATATTAGTTCTGTGCGGGTGATTTAACGAGACTGTGACAACAGATTCATAGAACGCTGGTGGATCGTCCATAAAACCCACCTTTCCAATTATGCTGCCAACTTCCTGTAAAAGAAAAGAGGAACATTTGAAGAAGAGATGCTTTCAGATTTGAAGCAGAATCTAATCATTAAACCCGCAGCAGGAACCAGATGGGTCATTACAAGGAAGAATTTAACAGACTGACACTTTACACATCTGTTGATTACCTTTCCATGCATCAGCAGCCTCAGAGTTAATGTAACGTTCAGACTGTTATCTGAAGCCATTTCTTCTCTCTGATATCCTCGGTGTCGGCAGAACTATAAACGCTCTGCAATGAAACAAAACAATGTGTGAAATAACTGGTTCAGTGTTTCAGGATGTTCGGAAAATCACCTGTAAAAAAAAAACACAAAAGAAAAAGAAGGAAATGAACCAGATTCGAGTAAGAATTTCTGTTGGGCTTTAAGGCCCCGTCTGATGGTTATTCTGCTGTTTTAGCTACTAAACCTAACAAATACTAATGCTAAAATAAAAAAGGAGCTAAAATAAGCAGAATGGAAGGGTTAGCAAAATGTTAGCTAAAAGCTAAATGTAGCTGAAATTGGCTAAACAGAAGCTAAAAGTAAAGTAAAGAACAATTAAATAAAATCAAACAGCTTAGCTTAAATAAAGTCCAATACTTTGAAAAATGTAAAACATATTCCTGAACATTTTGATTCATAAATGATTAAAACAGCACAAAGTAGTTTGCAAAAAGAAACATCTGGAGGAAACTTTTAACAGGAAAACATCAGCGTGAACGCTGACTCGGCATTACTGCTGGGTTTATCTCGGGTATCATCGTTTTTTATTCTTTTTATCAACTTCCAATTAGGAAAACAACGACGGTGTGAAGCACTCTGTCATCCTCAGCCGCGGGGCGTTTGAAATGCATCATTTCCTGTTCGCAGCTAGATGTTCCTGGAGAGGAAAAGCTTTTATAAGGTGGATCTGAGCCGCGTTATCGGTGTTGAATCAACTACAGGGGGGATGAAATATCTCTACTTTAAATGTCATGGTAATGATCCATAAAGGGGAGATATTTCATTTCATTAACTCTAATCAGAGCAAAGTAAGAAGGGTTATTTTTATCCGGTTTCAGGAACGTATTTGTCGGGGTGTGATGGTCTGAGAGAAGTATGAATCATTGTTTGTCTGATCATGAGGCGGCGAGTGAAGGGAGATAAGCGTATCATTCGCTCCAATCTTCACTCAGGACTGTGTCTTAGTTCCACTAAATAAAAGTTGTGTGACTGCCTCAGATAAGATAAAATAAAAAGGAGCCACTTGTGCCGTACGGAGCCGTGAGGATCAAGTGATGTGAGCGTGACTCCAGAAACACACAATGTCGACTCTGTTTGTGGCTCCGGAACAAATCCGGTGTTTCTGAACAGAAAAATGATGCAGCCCAGAACCGACAGTTTATTGGACCAGAACAGACCTCTATGCAGGACCAAGGTCAAAGTGTTTATCAGATTGTCATGATTCTGAGAAGCAATTCTTAGTTTTTCATTTACTTTTAGGACTGGGCTAAACTGAGAGCTGATAAACTAATAGAAGGTGGAAAAATGTGATCATCACCTGCCGATGCTGATGTTTTTACAGAAATTCAGCTAAAATTCGGTGTGGTCTGATCTATAACTTATAATAAAACGATACAAGTTCTGATCTGGGGCTGAAACTGTTGCAGGTGATGTGTTGTGCCTTTAATTTACCGAGAGGAGGAAACAAACTCATATAAACGTGACGCCAAAACCAGATTTAGCTGCTGAGACGGGGATGGCAGAGCAGGAAGACGGTGGTTGTGAGGCGATCCATCAAACCCAGCGCTTCAGTCAGTCCTGCTCCGAGGTTTAAACAACCTGATGACATTTTAAAGCAACACTTAGACATTTGGTGAAATACACCCATTTGTCTCGGAGTGCAGAGTTAGATAAGAGTGAAAGGGAAGCGGTGACCTCCACGAAACCAGGAGTTTTCTGTGGTCCGGTCACGGGGGAGTAGAGTGACAGAAGCACTCCTCTTACGGCTGGTTTACAGTAAATAAATTCAGTTTATTTATGATATATAACAACAAATATACGTACAGGACAAATCATTTCATGTGTGGGGAGGCGGAGGTTGGATGAGCTGTAATTTAAAGAGTTTTAGCTACGTTTAATCTATAAAGCACCTTAAATTACCATTTATAGACACATTTGTTAGGCTAAAAGCTAAGTGTAGCAAAATGCTAGCTAAAAGCTAAAGGTTTCAAACAAAACTGACACTGATTCTTATCTTATTAACTCTCTGGTGCTATTTTACATTTGAAGTAAAGACTAAGTGTTTCCGGGAAGAAAACGTCGATGAATCGTGACCGTTAGCCCTCTCTCCCTGAGGCGAGTTTATAAAATGTCCTGATTCCAGCGTTAATAAAACCCGACTGAACCCATTGACTCAATCCCAATAAAATCAGGATCCGAAGTAAACAGAACGGAACAGAACATTGTCATCCTTACGTTTCTTTATAAAGTTACGACGTCAAACAAACAGCAACATCTCCCTCTAATCCTATAGACCCGGATTTGTTTAGTTAACGCTAAGACCCCTTTGACCCATTTCTGTCACCTCCAGCAAGTCAAGACTTCAGAACTGCAACAGCACCCAGAATATACACGACGAAACAAAAAAACTGTTGGAACTGTGGTCCTGACTGACAGAAAGATGCTGCAGAATAAAAAATTATTTTAAAAAAAAACAAGACAGGGCCTTAATCCTGGAGGGAAATGTAGAACAATGTCTAAGTGGATTATCAGGGATTTCATTTGACAATGTATTCCTTGGTCCACACAAAGCGTTTTACAACATTCTGAGGGGGTTTTGGATAAAAATATGTTTTAACCAAACGTTCTGTGCTCCTTTCTACCAGGAGGAATATTTTGAACAAACCAGCGCGACTGATGGTTGCCTAAATGTGTCGAGTGGTGACTATTTATAGTTATTTGTCTCAGAGTTCAGGCATGAAGCAACAATCCAGCGTGGCTTTCCTGCCTCAACAAAACCCAAAAACAGAGATTCATCACAAGGTTGCTTCATGTGTTCATTCATTCACTCCGGTTCCAAACTGTCTGAAGGGAAGAGTTTAAACAGAATACAAGCAAAGAGCGAGGAAAAACAACAACCAGCCTCCATTAGAGACAACAGATTTAAGTTCAACCCCCAACAAAGACGTAAAACTGAGCCGTGAAGATTTCAGGCTGGAAAAACTGACCTGGCTCCTCTTCTTTGATTCTGGTGTCTTTTAAAGTTTTAGTTTGCAGTCCGAGTTGAGTGTTTGCTCCCTTTGTGTTCAGATGTCCACGGAGTGGACAGATGGTCCCTGTGGCCTCAGAGCGGCTGGAGCGAGGGCAGGCTTTGCTATTAGTCCCTCAGCTTAGGCAAAGATAAGCCCCTGCACAGGGCAAGAGGACCCGCATCTCTTCCCTAATTCTCCCTGTCGGAGAAAGAGGCTTTTTCCCCGAGTCTGCACGAAGATCGGCGATCTGAGGAGGCCTGGCAGGGCTGGACTGGACCCGTCCAGAACAGATATCTGTCTGTATTTACAGCCAATAACATGAAAATCCAGGGCAGACGAAGCCCTTTGTGCTCAGGAGAGACAGTGAAGAGAGGCTTTGTTCAGCAGCTCCTTCAGTCCTTCCTGCACACATATGCCTTTAAAGAAATCTGGTTTGAAAAGGGGGAACCTGACTAATTGAGGGCTGGCGAGGACAATGTGGAGTTTGAGATGTTTAGTGGTTTTTAGCACAATGTCTTGGCAGGGTGCTTCGACCCCTGCCCTCCCCCTCGAACGGCCCGTGTAATGAGGCCAAATCGGATACAATAAAGCCGCTCTGCACAAAAATGTATTCATGTGAGGCGCAGAACTGTGGAACCGAACCAGTGAAGCATATTTAATCATCGTTCAGCGCAGCCTCGCGGATACGCTGCACAGATGAAGACAACTTTTAATAACTGGAGAATTTATGAGGAAATGTTCAACGCCTGAAAGTCCGGTTTCCTTTTGGAAAAATCTGGGAAGACGAGTTTGTTTGCAAACATTTTAGGAGGTTTAAACTCAAAGGTTCGAGTGTGACATCATCACACTTTATGGTAAATCCCCCATTTTAACCCAGGATTGTTGAAAAACTAATAAAGATCTAAAACCTCAGTTCAACTTTCTGTGACCCGTTTAAACTCTGAGCTGTAGAACTCCAATCAGGACCGGGTTTAGAGCTCCAAACAGGACCGGGTTTAAAACTCCAACAGGACCAGGTTTAGAGCTCCAACAGGACCAGGTTTAGAGCTCCAACAGGACCGGGTTTAGAGCTCCAAACAGGACCAGGTTTAGAGCTCCAAACAGGACCAGGTTTAGAGCTCCAAACAGGACCAGGTTTAGAGCTCCAAACAGGACCAGGTTTAGAGCTCCAAACAGGACCGGGTTTAAAACTCCAACAGGACCAGGTTTAGAGCTCCAACAGGACCGGGTTTAGAGCTCCAACAGGACCAGGTTTAGAGCTCCTAACAGGACCGGGTTTAGAGCTCCAACAGGACCGGGTTTAGAGTTTTTTTGTGTCTGTTTCTGTGTTTCTGTGTTAAAAACTCATAAATTATTCAGTATGAAAATGACAATCTGCCGTCTGTCGGCTCTTTTCTGTCCAATCGGTTCTCAGAATCGTTAAATGTGGCGAAGCCGACGGTTTAAATCCTGGTGTTTGTTTCTGGACTCCACGCAGAAGAAGAAACGATTCTTCTCAGACAGCCGAGGGAGGTTCAGACTTCGACCTGCCAGACGACGAGAGCGATGAAGATGACTCATTCTACACGATGATGTGATGAAGAGGAAGAGGAGGAACACAAGAGTTGACAAATACAGACACGGACACTCAGACAGGGACAAGAGGAGACACTGTCCTCTGTGGCCTGTCAATCATCCATCTGTCTCCACATTAATTATTTATTAACATCTAGATAATTCAACAATCTTCACTTCAACTTCTACCAATAATGTTATATAAAATGTCCAAATGTTGTATTTTGCTGCAAATATAAGATTTCATTTTCTGTATTACTGAAGTGTTTCATTCACATCCGTCCAGTGGTTCATGAGATATTTTGCTAACACACACCCTGCCTTCACCTTCAGCAGCTGATGAATACTCTGGAAGTCATCATTCAGTAATTCTTCAACTAAAGTAGCTTTAGGGTCATTTTAAACCCAGCTGTTGTTATTTTTTAACTAAGATAAAAGTTCTCCTGCAGCCGCTCGTTAACCCTTTTGTTACTTTGAGCTCGTCGTTTGGTACTTTAAGGTTCAAGCTAATGTTTTGCTTTGTTTTGCTTTCAGCTAGCCTTTTGCTCCATTTGCTGTAAAAGTTTATTTAATGTGCTGTAAGTTCACTGCAGCCCACCGGGTGGCGCCGTTCATCCGATCTGACTAACTTTAATCCACTTTAATTAAAGTTTTTCTTTATAATGATGCTGGTTTTTAATTGAAAGCAGCAATAACTGCTTCCCTGACATACCAGAAACTAACAGAAACTCTAAAAACAAGTCGTTAAATCAGAGAACCACTGGAGGGTTTTATGATGGTGTTTAACTAACAGGAAAGCATGAAAACTCTTATTTTGACATTTTCTTTCATTTCCCTTTTAACTCAGTGCTGTGGTCTGACCTCAGGAGCGGCCCCTCGGCCCCCCGGCCCCCTCGGGCCCAGAACACTTCGCTCCGGCCCTGCAGCCAGCAGGAGGACGGCTCGGACTCGGAGTTGAACTTTAAACTTCCCTGAGAGGAGCTGATGGCAGGATTCGGACC
Source organism: Kryptolebias marmoratus (assembly GCF_001649575.2). Classification (NCBI taxonomy): domain Eukaryota; kingdom Metazoa; phylum Chordata; class Actinopteri; order Cyprinodontiformes; family Rivulidae; genus Kryptolebias; species Kryptolebias marmoratus. The sequence continues at coordinate 28,195,202 of NC_051451.1, read as the reverse complement.
CGGACCTGGGCTCCAGGATGGACTTCCAGGACCTCTGCTCCGAGCGGAGCTTCCTGCAGATCTGCGCTCAGTACGGGTACGGAGGAGACCTCCAGGACCTGATCGAGCGGGAGTTTCCTCGGATTAAAGGTGGAGATGAGTCCAGAGCTGCAGGATCGGCGACCATGTTTTTACTTGACTGCCTGTCTTCGTGTGTTTGGACAGGAACCACATATCTGGACCACGCAGGAGCGTCTCTCTACCCGGAGTCTCTGCTCGAGGAGTACTTCCGGGACATTTCCACCAATCTGTACGGTGAGGAAACAATAAGCACTAATAAAAGCATCGCCCGCCGCAGAAGGCCGAAAGGGCGACCGTGTCTTTGCCTGTGTTTGTCTGTTAGCTAAATATCTGATGAACCCCTGGACGGATTTTAATGAGTTAATCATTGGCTGCACATCTGCAGCTGATTAACTCTTAAATTCAAGATGGCCGCCTCAGCCAGCTGATCTTAGAGCAGGTATTAGTGTGGTAGTAGCTTAGACTGATCCACAACACGTCACCTGAAGGCAGGCAGATTGTTTCAAACTTTGCCTTTAACTCGTCTGTTAGCGAAATATCTCATGAACCACTGGATGGATTTGAATAAAACTCTCAGGAAATGATTGGATGTGCATCTGCAACATGTCAGTCCAGTTCAAGATGTCCGCCACAGCTAACGGTTGGTGTGGTAGTAGCTGATGCTGCTGTGAGGTCCTGCGGCGCCGCGTCAGACTGCATGGCGCCTGTTTGATAACTGTGATTGGACGTTAGGAGTTCCCTGATCGGTGCTGTAATTGTCTCCCTGCCTCCAGGAAACCCTCACAGCCATCACGCCAGCAGCCGGCTGACACACGACACGGTGGAGCGAGTCAGAGACAGGTGAAGTCCGCGCGCTCAGAGAACCACTGAGTGCTGCCTCGCTTGATTAAACGAGTCCAAACTGCACTTTCTTACAGGGTATTGCAGCATTTTAACACCACCTCTGAGGAATACTCCGTGATTTTCACTGCTGGCTGCACAGCCGCCCTCAAATTAGTGGCAGAGAGTTTTCCGTGGCGTCCTCGGAGCGAGAGCGAAGCCGGGAGTTATTTCTGCTTCCTGACTGATAGCCATACCTCTGTGGTTGGCATGAGAGGCCTGACCTCTGCCCTGGGGGCGTCTGCCCTCCCCGTCCCCCCGCAGGAGCTGAGGAGCAGCACGGCCAGCGGGGTTCAGGGGGATGAGGATGTTTGCCAAACTCCACACCTTTTCTGCTACCCGGCGCAGAGCAACTTCTCAGGGAGGAAGTATCCTCTGAGCCACGTGAAAGGCATTCAGGCGAGGAGCCTTTACCCCGCCTGTGACCTCCGGGGCCGCTGGTTTGTGCTGCTGGATGCAGCCTCATACGTCAGCTGCTCCGCTCTAAACCTACAGAACTGCCCCGCTGACTTCATTTCCATCTCTTTCTACAAGATATTTGGCTTCCCCACAGGTCTGGGGGCTCTTCTTGTTCGTAACGACGCAGCAGGAATACTGAGAAAGGCCTATTTCGGAGGAGGCACAGCAGCAGCTTACCTTTCTGGAGAAGATTATTATGTGCAGGCTGAACACATCTCTGACAGGTAATGGCTGGCACGAGTCACATTCTCAGTGTTTTCAGAAAACAGACGCGTCTCTGCGTCTTTATTCTGAACCGTTTGTTTTTATTTCCATGACAAAGGTTTGAAGACGGCACCATCTCTTTCTTGAACATAATAGCTTTAAATCATGGGTTTGAATCTCTTTACAGGATCACAGGTACTGCATACTTATTGAGAAAACATGAGATTTATTCCTAATGAGAGCCTACTTTGGAGTAAGACCAGAAGCATTATTGTCTTTATCCGTTTTCACCTGCAGGGAACATGAACAACATCCAGCAGCACACGTTTGGTTTGGCTCGCTACACTTACATTCTGCTCTCGAGCCTTTGCCATAGCAACGGCAGCCCGGTGGCTCAGATTTACACCGAAGGCCAGTTTGAGAGTCCAATCACTCAGGGAGCAATCCTGAACTTCAGCCTCCTGGATTCTAGTGGGCAGATAATTGGATATTCACAGGTGAATTCTAATAAATACGATAGTTTTCAAAGTCATAACAGCTTAATTAGTGCATATTTATGCACAGGAAGTGTCACTGCAGCCATCCTCTGCTGCCCTCAGGTAGACAGAATGGCCGCTTTGTTCAACATTCATGTCCGAACGGGATGTTTCTGCAACACCGGAGCCTGCCAGGAATTCCTTGGAATCAGCAACCAGCAGATGAAGAAGAATCTGCAGGTGAGAGGAAAATACTGAAAACCAGAGAGATGACCTTTTCTGTCAAAACACAGAGCCGAAACCTGCTGAAGAAGCTAAGAGAAGCGCAACACCAGCTAAAAGCTAAAAATATCAAAAGGCAAGCTAGAAGCTAAATGTAGCCAAAAGCTACTGAAACGTATCAAAATGCTAAATAGATGCTAGAAGTAACAAAAAACTACTTAAAGCTAAAGAGAACAAAATGCTAACTAATTGCTGAGTTGCAAACTGCTAGCTAAAAGTAGCCAAAGACAAGCTACAAGTAAAAGGCTTGCTAGAAGCTAAATGTAGCGAAAGGCTAGTTTAAATGAGCAGAAAAGTAGCTAAAGCTAGAAGCAGTAAAAGGAGACAGAAGCAAAAGCAGCTGAAGCAGGTTTCAAAGAGAACAAAGTTTCTGAAGGAACTGAATGTTTGGGAAATATTTGTAAATAAAGTTAAATATTTGAAAAGTATAAAAGCCACAGCAGCCATCAGCTGAATGAGCCGAAGGTTTTGATGTATGAACAGCTAAAATACAACCGAATGATGCTGAGTCAGCGTTCACAATAAAGTCCTGGAGTTTCTTAAAGGAATGCATATCACCCGCCAGAGTTTCAGTCTAAGATCATCTTATTGAGAGAAATCTGGGAGTTGTGGACGTTATCTGTGACCTGGTGGGACATTTGGATTAACCTGGAGGTGCTCAGAGTGTGTGTCGTTAATGCCCCTCAGCTACTACCACAGCTTCAGGAGTGAAAGTGTTTCTGTTTTACTCCGTAAGGCGGGTCATGTCTGTGGAGACAGCGTGGACCTGGTGGACGGACGGCCGACCGGATCTGTTCGAGTGTCCTTCGGCTACATGTCCACGTTCCAGGACTGCCAGAAGCTCCTGAACTTTGTCGTCGAGTGCTTCGTGGAGAAGCCGGCCACGGTGGACCGAGTCCGACTCCAGGAGCTTCAGACGTGCGACGCTAAAGGACGGCCCTCTGAGGAACACCGCAAAGCAGCCGAGACGAAATCCATGGAAGAACCACGGGAAAGATTCACGCAGAGGGAGCTAAGAACCGTCGGAGACGCTCACACTCTGACCAACATCTACATCTATCCTGTCAAGTCCTGCGCTGCATTCGAGGTTTCAATTCGAGCACCTTCTGCCCGTCACGCCTCTCTCTGCTGGTTCTGATTGGACTCTGCTGCTCCTCACGCAGGTCCACGAGTGGCCCGTGGGCCGGCTGGGTCTCCTCTACGACCGAGGCTGGATGGTGGTGAATGGAAACGGCGTGTGCCTGAGTCAGAAGAGGGAGACGCGTCTGTGCCTGATTCGCCCACGAGTCCACCTCGCCTCCAACAAATTGTTCCTGCAGGCCTCGGGTCGGACCGCCTCTGCGTGAAAAACACCAGACAAATGTCTCAATCAGACGGGGCTCGCCTCGGAATGTGTAAAAACTTATTTTCTGCATTTCTCCTGCAGGGATGGAAACCATTTGGGTCCCGCTGGAATGCGAGGTCCAGTCTCAGGTGTGTCGGAGGAAAGTTTGTGGTGACAGGTGAGCCGTCTGGAAAAAAAACACGACACCAATCCTCCGTTCTGTCGCAGCTTTTCTCTCACTTCACTGGTTTTATGTTCCGCTCCTCTTATGAAAGTCTCTTTAGTTTTCTGTTTGTGCAGAAAAACAAACAACGGACAGCAGATATTAATCTTCTTGGACGTTTCCCCACATGACACGTTCCATCCTCGGATTCTTGGATGAGACGTTGCACCAAATAGTGTGAAGTTTTAAAAACTCTGATGTTTTCCCCCGAGGCGTCCTGAATAAAACCGTCCTTCTCCCCTCAGGGTGGACACGTCGGACTGTGGAGACGAAGCTGCGTCCTGGCTCTCAGAGTTCCTCGGACAGACGTGCCGTCTGATAAGACAATGTCCTGATTCCACCCGAGGAAAGACGAGGACTGATGAAGGTAAAGGCCCCGCCTGCTTTGCTCGCCTTTAATGCCTGCTGTCATGTCGTTGTCTGTGTGTCTGTTAGCAAAATATCTCATGAACCAGTGGATGAACTTTAATGAAACTTTCAGGAAATGATCTTTGGATGCATCTCTACAACTGATTAACACTTAGAGTCAGCCTGATTCAAGATGGCCGCCTAAGCCAGCTGATCTTAAAAAACACCAAAATGGTTATAACTCAATAAATTTTACAAATATTAAGCTAAAATTTGTTGTGGTAGTAGCTGAGACTGATTCCCAACACATACTCTGAGCACTAACAATTTTCATGACATCTTCTATTAAAACTTTGAGATTCAATTTTAGAGTCAACCGTGTTCGTCTGTTAGCAAAATATCTCATAAACCAGTGGATGAACTTTAATGAAACTTTCAGGAAATTATCTTTGGATGCATCTCTACAACTGATTAACTTTTGGAGTCAACCTGAATCAAGATGGCCGCCACAGCTAATCAACCTTAGCAAACCCAAACATAGTTACAGTCAGTTTTATAGATTTTGATGTAAAACCTAGCATGGTAGTAGCTGAGAGTAATCCACAACATAAACTCTGAGTGCTAACAGAAACCTTGTCATGTGAGGTTGCGGGTGATATGCATTCCTTTAAAGAACGACACTTTTATTTATTCTGGATTTGTTTTGTTTTCTGTGTTTTTAAAACTCAGCTTCTTGAATTTTGTTGATCTGATGATAACGTTCTGAACGTTTCATTAAAGTCTGTCCAGTGGTTCATGAGATATTTTGCTAACACGGACAAAAACACTATCACTCGTTTGCTTTCTGAATTAAATTTGTGACTCTTTACATGAAAGAAGTTCAGGTTTTAATTTAAAACCTAGACAATAAAAACATAAAAATCACTTTTTGTTATTTTTTAAGACAGAATCGTCCAACATGTCTGCAAACAGCACATTTAACAGATTTACAGGGAGGATGAGTTGAGTTGCATTATGGGAAATAGAGTTTTCAGAGCTTTCTGGAAACCATATGTGTGGACATCTTGTCTCTGCTGAGACGATTCTGTCCAGAGTCTTTGGACTCTGTCCTCCTGCAGTTTTACACCAATCATGTTTTTCTCTTTTTAAATCCGATGAGTTTAAATTAAAAATGATCTTTTTAGCGGCGTCGTCGGTCAGAATCCTCCCTGACTGATAGAGACTCGAGTCTTTCATCATCTGTAACTCAGGCTTTTCTCTCTCAAACCCAGCGTGAGACTCTCCATCACCCGGGCTTTTCTTAAAACCCGGTTTAAGTCTGCAGAACCACATGCTGCACGGCTCTCCTCAGGAGAACCAAGCTTCAGGGAGAAACTGTTTTTATGTCTGCGTTTGGAATATCACAAGCTAATATCAAGGACTGTTTTATGACTTTATTAAAATCACAGGAGTCCTGGGGTCAGAGTGATCTGTTTTCAAGTGTGACCTAATTTTTAGATTTTTAATCTAAAAAGGTTTAATTTAGTTTATTTTTGTCACGATTCATTCAGAGTAAAAATAAGGCATCCAGGGCATAAAAAGCTTTTTATTCTGCTTTTTCTCAGCATTTCAGACGTTTGAAGGATGGATTCTGCACAAATTCTAAATGAGACTGTTTGCTTCAAATTAAACAAATCTTCGGGGTAATCTAAAGTTTTTTTTTCCTTTGCTAGCTGCCGCCTCCCCCTTCCTCTCCCTGGTGAATGAAGCTCAGTATCTGATGATCAACCGAGGCAGCGTGGAGCTCATTCACAGCCTAATGAGCAGCAGGTCTGAACACGAGACGTTTCTCTAAATACGCATCGCTCCGAGGCCAGGCCGCACGTTTACATCACGCTGCCTCATTTATGCAGCGCCGCAAAATAACATGCAATTTCCACTCCCCACCCCCCAGGCAGAACAGCAGCGAGGGCAATCAGCTCCTTGACACGCAGAATGTCATTAGGCGCTTCCGTGCCAATTTAGTCATCGCTGGAGCAGAACCGTTCGAGGAGGATAATTGGTCACACTTGATTATTGGCAACACTCGATTCATGGTGAGCAGAACCTGAAAAAAACAACAAAAACCTCTTTAACTTCTCTGTCTCTGCGTTCATTGTGCTCCTCGTGTGATCAACCCAAAGGTCGCAGGTCAGTGTGGGAGGTGCCAGATGGTCGGAATAGACCAGGACACCGGAACCAGAACCAAGGAGCCGCTCATTAGTCTGTCTGCCTGCCGGTCTGGGAAGGTGGGTCAGCAGCGATTAATGCTCGGCCCGGTCCGGTCCAAAAAACACTAAATTAGTTTCTGTGCATTTCAGGTGACCTTCGGTGTGTACCTGACCCATCAGGGTCCTGAGGGTTCTGCTGCAGCCCGGGTTCTGTCTGTTGGTTCCCTCGTTCAGCCCGAGACGCCATCTTAATTTGTTCTGGTGACAGCAGTGGCCCCAGGCGGCCATCTTGAATTGCATTGCCTCTAAAAGGTAATCAATTGTCGACGTCTAATCATTAATTTCTGTGAGTTTCATTAAAATCCGTCCAATGGTTCATGAGATATTTTACTAACAGGAAAAAACATTGTCTGCCTATAGCCTTTTGATAAAAATCCCTCGTTTTAAAGCCACTGAAAACATTAAGTACTTTGCACAAATATAGATTTTATTTTTTAATTTTTTAGCTTGTTTTGTCCAATATGAAGCATGTGGTCTTTTTAAATACAGACTTTTACATTCAGCTGACAATGATAACTTCTTGATTTTAAATTTAAATTTTTCCTAGAGCGATGAAATTTGTGACGATTGTTCTCTGCTGGAAAAATAAAATAACTAGAATAAAATCATTTAGCTGCTGTCTTTATTACTTTAGCACATAGGCATTTGTTTCTGCTTTAACGTTTGTTTGAAACGTTGAATTCATTCAGCTGCTGATGAACAGAAGGAAAGAAGCAAAAAGCTGGCTAAAAGCAACTAAAGGTTAGTTAAAAGCAGCTAAAGGTTAGCTAAATGCTAGCTAAAAAGATCAGCTAGAAGCTAACATCAGTAATAGGCTGGAAAAATGCTAAAAGTAGCAAAATGCTAACTGAAAACTAAAAGTTGCGAAAGCTACAAAAAAGAAGACAAACTACAGTCAATATGTTGAAGCAGATTTTAAAGACATTTTTAAAGGAATCCAAAATATCTCAATGTATTTCTATGAAAAAATAATTGTAAATAAAGTATAAGTTACACCTTTTTATGAGCTGAACATTTTAATACATGAACGGCTAAAATAGCACAAAATATGTGGAATGAGTTAGATCGTAAACAGCTTATAGAAAAGTTAAAAAGAGGTAATTAAACAGTTTTATAGGACGCTGACTCAGCGTTTAAACAATAATTGGACTCAAAGTAAACCGTTCATGGGTTTTATTTAAGGTCGCTACATCTGTTCCATGCATCGTGCCCCATGATAAACAACAGTTTAAGTTGTTCCACCTTAAAATCACCGTCGCCTCCCTCTCCGCGAGCTGAGAGCGAAGTTTGACCAAAGTTCAAATTAAAGTCCCGGACTGAGACTCGGGCTGGAGGACTGCTTTTATTTGTGACATATTTTAGTTTGGGAAGCTTGACTGACGTTAAACCATGAAGAGGAGAGTCGTGAAACAAAGTAGTTCATCCAATGACAGCAGAGAAACCCGGAGGACTGCGAAGAAGGAGGGAACACCGTGAGTTATCTTAACTTTTGCATTATGTGTTGCTAAGCTAATGCTAACTGGATATTTATATGTGTTGCTAAGCTAATGCTAACTGGACATTTATATGTGTTGCTAAGCTAATGCTAACTGGATATTTATATGTGTTGCTAAGCTAATGCTAACTGGACATTTATATGTGTTGCTAAGCTAATGCTAACTGGATATTTATATGTGTTGCTAAGCTAATGCTAACTGTAGCTTCTGCATCTGGTTTTAAAATATGCAAATCAGATATTTTTAGGTTAATTATTGTTGATAGAAAGGCTGTAAAGATACTCAAACACTTTAATAAGAAACATCCTACTTGTTGCAGATCTGAATACAGCAAAAAGTAAAAAAAATGCATGTTTTTAATTCAAACATGGAACAAAATCCATTATGAGGCTAGTATTTAACTGCAGCTGCTTGAGGCTCATTTAGTCCTTCTGATAAATACTCAAGAGGATTTGTTGGCTCCTGTGAGGCAGTAAAAAGGCTCATGATGAACAGAAAACATGTATTTGTACTCTGGAGCAGTAATGACAGGTTTGTTGCAGCAAGACCCAAAGTTTCTGTGTAGCTCAGTTGGGTAATGATGAATCTGAGTTACTAATTCCTGTTTTTTTTAAAACATACAGACCAACTATATTATCTGCAAGCTGGTTACTGATTGACAGAAATCATTTATTTGCCCACACAGATGTTTTACCTTGACCTGAAACAAGAACTACGTTTAACCTTTAACCAAACCCAAGCTTTAATCCTAACATTCCTCTAAGGGATGCATGTCACCTGAAGATGTTCAGCCAATGATTAATTCCTGGAAGGTTTATGCAGATCCATCCAGTAGTTCATTAGATATTTTGCTAACAGACAGGCACACATACAAACAGTGGCAAAACTAGAATAAAGATTATAAAGGTAGCAAATCAGCTGCATAGAAATAATCAGATTTAGAGCTGGTAAAATCATCAGAAGTAACAAGATGAATTATTTTTGTGCCAAAGTGAAGGCTGAGGGAGTTATAAATCATCACTGCTGTTTGTCTGGATTTTTGTGAGAATGAATATGTAAAACTCCCAGTTTCACTAAGACTTGATAGAGAAGTAAAACATTTTCAGGGTGGAGCACCTCAGCGAAGGAAGAACTCGTTAAACGTTGAGTTCAATCTGTTTCTCTGTGGTTCAGCTTTTCAGAGACATTATTGAACTTGGCAGAGGACCGCTCTCCTAAAATGACCTTCTAGTTAGAGAGTAATCAATAGTGATGTGTCAGGCTTTTTCTCATAAGTCTGCTGGAATCCACTTTAATAGAGTTACCTGAAGAAGGGGAGACTTTCAGACACGGGTCCCTGGCTTTTATCGACACGGATAAGTTTTAAAATATGGTCAAAATGTCAATATTCGAATAGTTAATCTCTGTCTCTTTTCAGGTCCCGCCAGTGGATAAAGTGGGGTTTGTTGGCTGCTGTTGTTTGCGTTTCGGTGCCGGTCACGGTGAAAGTGCTGCCAGAATTAATTCAGCATTTTGTTTTCACTTACAGAGGTAAAGAGGTACACCTGTCCGTCCTATAAAAGCCCCGTCCACAAAACAAACAAACAAATTCACCCGTTTTTGTTTCCTGTGTTTAGTCAGAGTGCCGTTCTTTATGGACCTGAGCCGACCGGCTGATTTCTCCCTCAATCACACCATCAACATGTACTTAACTCCAGAGGAAGGCATTTCCCTCGGCGTTTGGTAAACTCGGTGTTTGTTTGTTTGTTTTCTTCTCATTGATAAAACTGTCTTGTTTTTTTTAACGATCCAGTTGCGGATCTAAAGGAGGCGTTATGTTTGAACTGTTGAAGGCACACCGTTCCTGAAGGTCGGTGGAAGGAGGCTCAAGGGAAGGACCTGGCGTGGTACCAGAGCACCTTAAACGATGGCAGTCCAGTTTTTATATATTTTCATGGGAACACAAACACCAGGTCTGAGAAACGGCTCGTTTGGTTTTACGCTGCTTCTCAAACTCAGAAAAAAATCAGTCATTTGTTGGCTTTTGTTTTTAAATTAATTTCCACAGAGCAGCTCCACACCGGGTGGGCGTGGCAAAGGTGAGGGGTCATCAGCTGTCACGTAATAAAGGGATAGTTTGACTATTTTGAAATGAGGTTATGTGTAACAGTTATAAACAGTCAATATCTTACCTGCTGTAGATAGTAGGGTTGCACCAATACTAAAAAATGCTTTTACACTTATCACAATTAATAGAACCTCTAATTCCAAATTTAATTTGTTTCACAGGTGATTATTATGTTAAAAATGTGTATTTTGAACAGTTTTCATTAAAAAAAATGAAAAAAAAAAAGTTCAGATAAACATCCGGCACAGCTGAGGCCCTTCCTACCCAAAAACTATAAATGTAAACAATGATGACACCCAGCTCACAAACAGTCACTGTCTTCAAGCTTTAGTGAAACTGTCAGCAGCTGCTCCTCCTTCAGCTTCTCAGACTCATCAGAGACCCGTGGTGGTCATATCCACGCTCCTCGTTTCTCTTCTCACCTCAGATCGATGGCGGCTGCCGGAGGGCTCGCCGGCTCGCCGTTCGATAAGTCCTGCGCCGCTCTGAGTTTTATTAAATGTTCTTTTTCACCTCAGTGTTGACGATAACGATGGAGGCCTTTATCCTGGGACTGAAAGGTGAGATCGTCAGGAAACTCGGGCTCAGATCCGTATATTCCCAGAACCCTCTGATGCTCAAACCTTCATTTGAAGCTATCTTCTTCTTCTGGTGTTTATTGGCAATAACCAAACAGCTTTACGGTGCAGTACTGCCACCGCCCGCTGACAGGCGAACATCACGCTGCCTTAAAGTACCATCACTACAGTTATAAGAGTACAAGTACACAGTAATGGATCCGATACCTGATACTGGTATTGGTTTAGGTCCATCCTTCGGAGACGTGACCTCAGTTTGGAATAATAAAGTTGAATTCTGGCCGGACTGACAAGCGCCGATCTCATGTGAACACTGTTTTATAAACCTGTACACTTTAAATACACAGTTATTTACAGGAGTTTGTGTGGTTATTTGCAGGCACATATAGTGCCTATAGTGAGAGTAAAGGTTTATACATTAGTAGTTGTAAAATAGTCAAATAAACCTTCAGACCACACGGTCAGTGACCCTCGGCTGCTCCGGACCACAGAATTCTGGGTCAGTAATCATGTAACGTGAAACCGGCTGTAGTGTAAAGGTTTATACTGAAGTGTCTGCAGGAACCATGATGTTGTTTTAAGACGGCAGCGATCCACTTTAGATCAGCTCATCAGTCCTGTCAGAATTAAACTCAGTCTACAGGTCAATTTAACACATTAATGCCAATTTGATAAGACGTCACGTTGAATTAGGTTCGGTTTTGAGCTCAAAACAGAACAAGATGCGTCACATCAAAAGGGGCAAAGCAGTAATGACAGTATAAAGTCAGTTATTATCCAGTCCTGGTTATTCTTTAAACCAAACAAAGGACCAAAGTTCTGTACAGAACAGTAAATAATGACATCCTATAAAAACATAAAGACACTACGAAGGTAGGATATTAATATTTTGTAAACTTTATACAAAGCAGCACTTCAAAATGGGCAAAATATCCCTTTAACTTCACAAAAGTCTTCTTTATAATTGTCAGTAATAATAATAAACTTTTTTTTCCTTCAGTTACTGAGTGCTCTTGGTTACCATGTGCTGGTTCCTGACTACAGAGGTACGGGCTCATTTTTTACTTCCTCCTCTCACTTTAATTTAACACTTTCTGAAGCCAAATGGTCCCTGCAGACCAGTGTTGTTGTTCTTCATGGCTTGTTTTCTGTGAGGCCGTTAAAAGACAACAGTTCAGCTTCAGGTCAATGCTGGCCGCAGTTCTCTTCTCCTCGGACTGACTGCCATCTGCTGGCAGCAGAGAGTAGCTCTGTGCTTTCTCAGTGAGCCGAGGGTGACGTGAAGAAACTCTGGCAGGTTTTGGAGACTCCACGGGGGAGCCGACGATGCCCGGGATGATTTCAGACGCCATCTATCTGTACAACTGGGTGAAGGCGCGCAGTGGAGACAGCCTGGTGGTGATCTGGGGTCACTCCCTCGGCACCGGGTCAGTTAGGAAACACTCACAAAAAAAACCTGTTAGCTTTTAAAGCAAAAGCTTCTGAAATATATAATGTCACTTTAGAGGCTACAAGCAGCTGTATGAGCTCAAACATGTTTAATTTGTTTAATAAAGAAGCAAAAATTGGCAAACATTTTGTCATTTAAAGAAGTGACAAACTAAAGATGTGTGTTTTTCTACAGAGTGTCCACTACCACCGCGGCCAAAATCCTGGAGGACGGTAAGTTTGATTTGTCTGATCGATAGAAATCAGTGGCTGGTATTTCTGTCTTTAAGGGGCATATTGGTCATTTTAAAGAGGGATTCTCAGCCTGGAGAAACAGTTTAAACCTGACAGAACTGACGAGCTAACGGCTAGTCAGAACACAGTGAGGACTGAAGTGGATCGCTTCTTAAAGCAGCTCGAATCTACAGATCTGTGTATCAGTTCATCCAAAAGGTATTTCAGAAACCTTTGGCCTTACGTAGGTATTTCTATAAAATCTGTAGTTACAGTTGCAGAGGCAGCAGCAGCTAGCTATAGCATTTCCCGTGCAGCCTGGGCACTTGCAGCAGGAATGATTAAATATTTCTGTCGAAACAGTTGTGT
>NC_051451.1:28162555-28182386 GCF_001649575.2 Kryptolebias marmoratus | reverse complement strand
AACCCTGAGGAGACCCTAACCCTAGCCCAGGGCCAAAAGGCCCTAACCCCTTCAACAGTGAGGAGAGTTTATGCTTCTCCTGGAGGTCGGTCAACCTCTTACTTGTTCAGTAATTTGAAGTGTAGTGAAAATGAGAGAATTTACTGAATTAGTGAGACTGTCTGCTGACATCTAAGGTTGTTTTTTAAAACAACACTCACCGTCCTTCTCTCCCTTCTGAAAAGTGTCAGCTGTAGTAGTTTATTTTGAAAGTATTATGAAGTGGAAGCTGTGGTTACAGATGAGCTCAGATCCTCAGTTAGCAGGATTAGCAGCTCGTCTCTGTTTCCAAAGCGTCTGTTAGTTTAGAGGGTTTTTTTAGCTGCAGGATTTAAGGTGAGTAAAGTTTATTTCACCGCATGTCCCAACCATGTGGTCACCATCGTTCGTTTGGCATAAACACGAAACGGGCAGCGGGCCTAAACCAGAAAGTGCCATCTGAGATTGTGGTGCTGACCTGCGTTACGCTGCATTAATTAGCCCTGCGGGAGTAAAGGATGAAATGAGCACGAGCTGGGAGGAACAGATTCCTGCAAGTTGGTCTAATGTTTGGAGCTGTGGCCTAATATTTGAAGAAAATCAGATAATTATGACAAATTGGAGGAGTGTTTTTGCTTCAAATGCCCATTCCTAGTTAATAACCATGTTTAAAGATCTAAGCAATGGTGTTGGTGTGGACCACGATGAGATCGTAAAGATTGGAGCTGTTTGAAGACGACAGAGATCCACTTTGGTCTTAGCTGTTAGCTCATCAGTCCATCTTTAACGCGTCTCACCTGCTCAGGTGTGGTGTTTGATGGTGTCATTTTGGAGGGAGCGTTCAACTCTGATCGACAGTTTGTGGGGGATAGTCATCACCATCCCTTTTCTTGGGTAATCTGAACTCACCGGGAACTTGTGGTATTCAGTACACCTGCTGCTGCTTCCCTCTTTACAGTGTTTTATGTTTGTGTGTTTAAAGTACTACTGGAAATTTCCAGGCATGGGGTACTTGTTCCCAGAGCCGTGGGCAGAAAATAAGTTTAACTTCTCTACTGAACAACTGTAAGTTAGTTACACACAACAGGCAAACGTTGAAAAGCATCCTTAAACATGTGTACTTTTTGTTTTCCTGCAGTTTGAAGAAAATGAGAAGCCCGATCCTTTTCCTTCATTCGGAAGACGATCACTTAGTTCCCATTGAAATAGCTCGACAGGTAAAACTGCTTCTCATTCAGAGCAAACGAGGCAACGTTGTCTTTACAGCCACAACCAGGGAAACGTGTTCGTTGACTGCTTTGTAAGGTTAGGTGAATTTATTCTTTGTTTGTTTTGCTGTCCTAGACCTACGAGGTTGCTGCAAAGGCCCAGAGCAAAGAGAGAGTCAAGCTGGTGACATTTGACGGTTCTCTGGGATATCTGCACAACGGCTTATACCGAGACCCCAAGCTGCCGGGCATCTTAAGGTGAGATCATCAGTGTGATTGTACACGTCAGGGGTGTAATGGTGCGAGTGTTCGTACATGTCAGGGTCCGGTGTGTGCGGTCGGACCGACTGCCTCAACAGGACAGGAAGGAGATACTATCTGAAGCTCTCTGCCCTAAAGCTGACCAAGAACAGAAGGAACAGGAGCTGAAAGACCTGCTGAGTGGAAAGGTTTGGGCAGCAGGGAGAGCTGAATGTATGGAAAGCCAAAAGGGTCATCATTTTCATGCTTCGAGATGTCTTTTGGTGACTAATAAACGCCGTTAAATACGCCACCAGCCATCTTTGCTGCGTACTACCTAACATTCACTTTTGACTCTGTCAAATTATCTGAAACAAAGAGTCAATTTTGTTGTTTTCTTAACACAAAAATATGTTTTATAAAATACATAACCTGTAGGAAACTGTCTGCGGGTCAAATTAGATGAATATCACAATTAAATATTTTATTTTTTTATTTTCCCAGCTGATAAATCCTTCCCTGCGGTCCATAACCTGCCAGCTTAGAGCCTGATTTGTTTGTCTGTCTGTTTATGGGAGCGTTACCGTCAGCATTTATTCTCCTGAGAACTGCGTCCTGTTACACCCCTATGACACACCAACTCTCCTCTGTTTAGATAAATCTGTTTGGTTGGTTCTGATGAAGTTTTTTGGTTTCCTGAATCCTGTCATGTCTCCACAGGAACTTCGTGGAGTACTTGTTACGGAAGAGAAACATCTAGGACCTCGGAAAGAGAGCGCTGCTGTGGCTCCATGATCCTCTTCGATCACATCCTGCATTTATGCTGCTTAGACAGATGATTTTTAAAAATTTCACAAGTTGGTAGAAACTCCTGTAGTTTTTCTGAAATTAATGTAAAATGTTGTGGTTAAAGCAATACAAAGAGTTCATTTTTTAAAAGAAAATAGAGATTTTTTTTGGTTTTAGAGCGGCCTCTGAGAATTAATGTGAAACCCTTCAGTAAATATACTGAGAGCTGTCAACAGCAAAGTGTTTAATTGACTGAAAGCTTAATTTTGAAATTCTTACATCTGGTTCTGATCTGAAGTTCAGGCACCGTCTGGTTGGTGGTCATGATGAGATCTGGCCTAAATTGTTAAAATACCAAATCAGAAATGAATATTAAAGCAGTGTCACTTCACAGTGATATCATATCTGCTCGTTAAACCCTGAGGGGTCACGGAGTTCTCTGTGATTTGGTTTGGTTTTTTTAGAGGCGGACATAAACGGGCAGCGTTTCAACAATGTGTTTGTAAGGGTGGGGCTGCTGGTGCCTTAATCAACAAGCGGCTGGTTGGAGTTTCCAACTTTCAGCTGCTAAAGAAATGCTTTAATCAAAATAAAATGAACCCAGTTCTCAAATAAGGCTGTTATTTTTGTCTTTTTTAACAAGAAACGTTTAGGTTAAACTCTCTCTAAATCACTTTAAATCATATAAAATTAAAAAGAAGTGGTATTTTTTATTATCATCAGTTGGAAATGTAATTAAAGTGGCATTACATATCTGTGGTTTAGATAAATATTAGAGCTTTAGATGGTTTTATTACAGTAGAATTAAAAATCTACAACTTCTTTAAATACAGAATATTTGAAGCATTTGGATAAGTTTTAAAAGTTAGTTAATAAAAGGTAAATTTTATTAAGTTTTTATGTTGCGTGTGCGCGCGTCGGGGCGCGTGCACCGGCTCCACTCCTGGAGTCGGATGACGTGGCTGAAGCCTGCGGAAGATGAGTTCCTTTAACAACCGCTGTCCAGCCACCGCTCTCCGCGCCGATTGGCTGCTCGGAGCCACGTGACCCGGCTCCGCCAATCAAACGCACGAGCGATGAGAGCGCGTGAGGCGCTTACGAGAGCATCCCTGAAAATTGCCTCTGTCATACAACCAGGAAGAAGGTTGGCTAGCCCCGCGCAGCTAACAACCTGAACCTTTCTGCATACTTTCACCGAATATGATAATGGGGTCTTCTTGGTGGAAGGTGGCGGCAGTGGTTATCGCAGTGGCGGGCTGTTTATTACCTGTTGGCGCGGATGAACACGACCACACGGTAAGACAAAGTTTTAGGAGGCCGACTGAAAAAAGGGGGGGAGCCGTGAAAATAATGGACGTTTATGCTCAGTGTAGCATGCTAACTGTGTTAGCAGTGGCTAGCTGCGGTCCTAAAAACTGTGTTACAGGCGTGATAGGGCTCGTGTCTCGGCCTGTTGGGTGATTTGTCGACACTTTACGACCTACTGAACAGATAAACAGTCAGTTAGTTCGCGGACATGTCACCGCCGGTCGGCCTGGAGGGCTCCTGGCGGCTAACGTTCATCCTCCGCCGCCGCTGCAGCTTCGCGTCTGCCGCGTCAGGCTTCGCTCCGGCGCCGGTGGAAACCGCTCCAAACACGGCAGCGAGCGAAACCGAACGAGCGCTTCAGCCTCCAGGTGGGTTCAGGTAAAACATGCGGCCGTGTCGGGGGAAAACACCGGCGTAACGTCGAGGCCTTTCCTGCCGCGAACATCTGACCCAGAGACACTTAAGTAAAAACATCAAAAAATAAACATGCTAACATGAGGCTAACAGTTCATCTGCCTGGTTTAATTAACGTGTTTTTGTCAGAAAAGCTTTTAGATGAGTTACTGGATGCATCAGTGAAGTTAGCGTGTTTGGATCAAACATGGCTGAAGCTCATCTGTGACAGATAAATGTCTCATTAATTGGTTTGCATGAATTTAAATATAAAATGACTTTACTGAATGTGTCGTTTGACGCCTTGTAGCCATCATTTTAACAGTATAGCTGTGTTGTTAACGTGAGTAGGTGACTTAAAGTTATTCCTAACTTTCTTTATAATTTTGAAAGTCTGTAACCAGATGGACTTGCAGGACAGGTGAGGCCTACCTGAGTCTTTGTGCTTCCTTCACAGTACACAGACAGGGAGGAAGTAGTTTTATGGATGAACACAGTGGGGCCTTACCACAACCGACAGGAGACCTACAAGTATTTCTCTTTGCCCTTCTGCGCGGGCTCCAAGAAGACCATCAGTCATTACCATGAAACCCTGGGGGAGGCTCTGCAGGGCGTGGAGCTGGAGTTCAGCGGCCTGGATATTAAGTTCAAAGGTATTTAACGCTTTCAGTTCAATTGTTCAATGCAAAAGATTATGATGCAACAGTTAATGTATTGTTTTGTATCTAATTAATATGGTTTTATCCGTTTTTACAGAGGAGGTCATGCAGATGACGTACTGTGAAATTGAGATGGATAAAGCAAAGCAGGACGCTTTTGTTTATGCCATAAAGAATCACTACTGGTACCAAATGTACATAGATGACCTGCCCATCTGGGGTGAGTGATGCAACTTTTCCCCCTGGGGTTACCTGGATTTCAGTCAATGCTGAGACTTGTTTTGTAATTTGGAGTATTCCTCTTCAACTTATTGACAAGGTAGTCCTTATCTTGAATTTGGCCTTTTTGTCTGAACGTGAAAAAAAGTGGACCCAAGTTCTAAGGTTAAAAAGAAATCAACCAAATGTTCCCAAAGTCTGAATTCCAGCTTGGAAAAGTCAGAGATTCTTGACCTTACCTCAAAATCCAATATGGCTCCTTAAAAAGTTATAGACTTTTGATTTTCCCTCCTGTTGGTTTGGATCTCAGTAATTCGGTCACACACAGGGTCCTGTCCAACATGTTACTGCGGTGTTTGTAGAGATGATTAATGGAAGTTGTCCCGGTCAGTGAACGCAGCAGTTAGCAGATCCTGCTGGGGTTCTGACCGGGATCTAACATTATTCCCAGATCCGACTCGGAAGGTAAACGGAACGCAGCAGTAGATTGCTGAAGAGCCTGAAAGCGTGTTACGTTACCTCCAAGTACGCAGCGGCCGAAATGTTGTGAAAGAAGCAGCGCTGCAGTGCAGCTTACTGGTTGTTGATTTGATGATTTATATATTTCTGCAGAACTGTTTTCCATTTGTTGTGGTCTCTGTTGGTGTAAAACTACTCACACTTGGAGTCTCTTCGGTTGTGGGAACTAACAGAGCGTAACGCTTAAACTTTTAGTTTCGGCTCTTCTGAGAAGTTGTTGATGGATGACATCATTATAACAAATTTGTCAACAACTGTGCCTCAGCATCCGAGGCCCTGTTAGGTTCTGGTACTGAGGTGGTCACCTTTTTTAAAGCACGAGTAAAACCCGCCAGTTACCTTCTTCACAGGCGGATAACGTAATAAGTCATGTCACACAGGTAGCTGTCAGCTGAGTAACAAACACCTGAAGGTTTCTGTAAAATGATAACCACCTGAGCCGTGTTATTAGATCAGATCCACCTGAGTCACGTGTCACCGAACAGACGGGACAGAAAAAAAGGAGCATGGATGGACCTGACTCCACAGCAGCTTCAGTCAGCTGTAAAACACAACAAATACAAGAGAAAATCCACCTTTAGTTTCATCCTGCCTGAAGGGCTTTGTTTTATTGACAACTCGTTTTAAAGATTTTGGATTATTTATTTTTAATTAGCCAGCAGAAGACAGAATAAGAGTGTAGGTGGCTTTTCAGTATGGATTAAATTAAAATTAACTAAAGAATATGGATGGAAAAAGTCCCAAACCACACCAGAATGTGGTGTGAATCCAGTTTGAAAGCGTTCACACCTGAGTTTATCGCCATCCACCTCCAACCGGATCACCCAGCCTTTGCCGGGTCTGAATGAGGTTTTATTCCTGGCACATCCACACGTGGAAAAGGAGCTTCTGCTGTAAGAAGGATATTATCTAAATGTTAATATTGACCAAAGTGCTGCCTGTGAGCTCTGTTTGATGTGACGGTGCTGCCACTCCTACAGCTGCTGCTGCGTACGAGGATGTTTGATGTTCCTGCACCTCTCTGTTCGATGACAAGAAGCAAAGCAACCTTTTCTCTACGTTTCCTGTGGTGTTTGAGTTAAAATGGCTGCAGACAGAATCAAACTCTGATTAAATTTCTGCTGTTATCATTACAGATGTTTGATAGGAAACATCTGTAATCACTTTACAGCTGATTGACGCTCCCTGTTGTTCATTAAACACATTTACTCAGAGCTCGGATCAAAACTAAACTAATCTAACAGATTGAACATTTAAGAAGTTAACGTGTCATTTATCAGGGTTTAGATATCCTGTAGATTTGCTGTTCACTCGTCTGTTTAACCAGATGTTTAACTCCGTGCATGGACATTTCTTGAAGGGATTGTTGGTGAAGCAGACGAGAACGGAGAGGAGCATTACCTGTGGACGTACAAGAAGCTGGAGATTGGCTACAACGGCAACAGGATTGTTGACGTAAACCTGACGAGCGAAGGGAAAGTCAAACTCATGTCCAACACCAGAATTGCGATGTCCTACTCTGTGAGTGCCTAAATGTTCTTTCATCGAACAAACAAATGATGGGTTTCCGTCTCATAAAACTGCAGCGAGGCAAACATTAAGGCTTTTTTTCCTGTTGCAGGTGAAATGGAAGAAGTCAGATGTGAAGTTTGAGGACAGATTCGATAAGTACTTGGATCCATCCTTCTTTCAGCACAGAGTGAGTCGGACTATTTAACACGTTTTACCATGAAGCACACCTTCAGAAGGCACAGTCAGAGCCTTTAATTGGGCCAGACATGATGCAATTAGGCAGCTGGCTCGTGTTTCGTCGACTTCTTAATGCCTCCTGTGGGAGTGGCAGGAACTCAGCTGTACGGCCTGAAGATTTCTGCTTCCTGGAAATGAGAATAAAATCACAGAATTAAAATAAATCAAACCTGGAATAATTTGATGCAGAGTTTTGGTACGTGAGGCTTGATCTGGTGATTTTCTTGCTTTTAGATTCATTGGTTCTCCATCTTTAACTCCTTCATGATGGTCATTTTCCTGGTGGGTCTGGTCTCCATGATCCTCATGAGGACCCTGAGAAAAGATTACGCCAGATACAGTAAAGAGGAAGAAATGGACGACATGGTGGGTTTTCATGGATTTATCACGTCGTGACCAAGGATCTCTTGGTTTTCTTTGTAATTTCTTGGCTTTTCCTTTCCACAGGACAGAGACCTGGGCGATGAGTACGGATGGAAGCAGGTTCATGGAGATGTCTTCAGGCCTTCAAGCCACCCTCTGATCTTCTCGTCACTCATTGGTTCAGGCTGCCAGATCTTCTCCGTGTCCTTCATCGTCATCATTGTGGCGATGGTTGAGGATCTGTACACAGAGTGAGTTGTTCTACTGCTATGGAGTTGATTATTATACATTTGTCTTATTGCAAATATTTTATTTCAGTTTGATTTACTTAAAACCTTTTAAAGACTTGATTACTTTGAGTTTTCTGAGCTGAAGCTGAATAAATCCTTCTTTAGGACGGGAGTGATGCACTCTTTGTGGAGCGCAGCTCTTTAGTTTTTTGTGTGAAGCTGTATCCGTGCAGTCCAAGTTGATGCATCTCATTTTTAAAATGTTCCCATTTTAACGAGACTTGGTGATTTTAAAAAGGACGGAGGGTTTTAAAGGTGGGGCCACAGGAACTGGGGTTAGATGTTCTGTCATGAGAAGAAACAAATAAGATCCTAAAGAAGGGTTAGAAATAAGAACCATTTTTAAGTGAAATGAAGACTAAAGAGCAGCTTGTTTCTGCAGGAGGGGCTCCATGCTGAGCACAGCCATCTTTGTTTATGCTGCAACCTCTCCTGTCAACGGCTACTTCGGGGGGAGTTTATACGCAAAACAAGGAGGTGAGGAAACGTCCGCGCAGCGCTGTTCTCTTTCTGAAGCCTTTAAAACTCATGTGTGTGTTTAATCTGATTTAAAACGTGTGTGTGTGTAATCTGATTAAATATTGCAGGCAGAAGATGGATTAAACAAATGTTCATCGGGGCCTTAATGATCCCATCCATGGTGTGTGGAACGGCTTTCTTCATCAACTTCATCGCCATCTACTACCACGCCTCCAGAGCCATCCCGTTCGGCACCATGGTGAGTTCTTCTCCTTTCATGAAGGACGTCCTCTCAGCTCGTAGTTTGTTTGTTGGTGATGTTCTGCGGTCAGAGAGACGGGCTGAGCCTCAGGTCCCCATGGAGGGACGGACGGCTTCATCTTTCACTCGGGTTTTAAATTTAACTTCTCTTCTGCGGGTAGGATCAGATGTTTCTGACTCGAGACTCGGTTCTGTTAGGAGAAGCAGCGAGTCTTCACTGAGTCAGATCTCCTGGGACGGGCTGTGATTTTATTTATTTACTGGTTAAAAACAGCAAAAAATTTAGTTACAAAGAGTCATTAGATGCAGGTCTAACATTTGAGTCAGATAAAACTGTGATGATGGCAGAAACAGACGCAGGATCACCTGAGATGTTTTGGGCAGGTGTGCTGAAAAGAAAAACGCACTCAGGCCTTTAAAAGCTTCATGGCGCACTGCTGCCATCTTGTGGTGAAGTTAGAGGCTCGGTCATTTCAAATATCTAAAAATCACAACTTGTTCCTGATTTAAAGAATTTTCTGAGGTTAAATTTTCTTACAAAAATCACTGAACTGTTCAAGTGAAGTTTATTATTTTAATTAAATTGCTTCTAACTGTCCTAAATACATTTTAATAACTAATGATTTGTTTCTCATCTATAAGATTCATGTGATTTGATTCAGTTGATTCTTAACATTTATTTTTAACTCTGATATGAAGTTTCTGCTGTAAGAAATTATTTTCAGTTTTCTTAACAATCACATTAAGCTGAACTTTAAGGTCAGAAATCTCTGAGGATCATTAACTTCAGATTGTCTAATTTAACCCTGAACTTTAAATATGTTTAGTCTTGTTTGTAACATTCTGAAAAGAAAGATCTGGGACTTGAAACATGAACCATCATTTATTAATGAAGTCACACAAAGACCTCAGCTTGTAGTTTTCAGACTAAAGTCTGCTGATGAATCTGAGTCCAGACCCCCCGTCTGACAGAATATTCTCTCCTCCACAGGTCGCCGTCTGCTGCATATGTTTCTTCGTCATTCTGCCGCTGAATCTGGTTGGAACAATTCTGGGAAGGAATTTATCTGGGCAGCCGAACTTCCCCTGCAGAGTGAACGCTGTGCCGCGGCCCATCCCCGAGAAGAAGTGGTGGGTGTGGGGGGGAGCAGGCGGGTTTTAGGAATCAGCTGCAGTGACGAAAAGGCAGCAAAAAATTATAATTTAAAGTAAATAAAAGTAGAACGAGAACAATGATTGTTGCTTTGAAGGTCAAATAACCAGAGTCGACCACCAGAACTCAGAGTGGGTAAGGAGGACATGAATCAGAGGGACATCCAGGAGGACAAAGATAACCCTGATGGACCTGAGAGATGGAGGATCTGTCCACAGGACCACTAGAAGCTTCATGGAGGACCAGCAGGACGATGAGCCTGAACCCTCTGCTGAAGAACCAGTTAAAGGTCCTGGAATGGTCCAGTCAAAGCCCAGACCTCAGTCCAGCTGAGAACCTCTGGTTGTTGGACACAAGCAGCACCGTCCAACCTGAAGGAGCTGCAGACGTTTGGACATGAAGAACGGACAGAAGGTCCAGGTTAGACGGACCTGAAGGACCTGATGGACCAGGACCATGGAGACGGACCTGAAGAGACCTGATGGACCAGGACCATGGAGATGGACCTGAAGAGACCTGATCCTGGAGACGAACCTCGTTGTCTTCAGCATCATTAAATTGGATCCGCTGCTTCTAATCAAATAGAAAATCTATTTAATTTCCGGTTTTCAGGCCACAGAATAAACCCTTTCCTGATGTTTTTACCTCCTCAGGTTCATGGAGCCGGCTGTCATTGTGTGCCTTGGAGGAATTTTGCCGTTTGGTTCCATTTTCATTGAAATGTGAGTTTTTCAGTGTTTTTGTTTGTTTGTTTGTTTGTTTGTTTTCGGTTCAGACATGCTGATGTTTTCTGTGCCGGTTCTCACAGGTACTTCATCTTCACGTCGTTTTGGGCCTATAAGATCTACTACGTGTACGGCTTCATGATGCTGGTGCTCGTCATCCTGTGTATCGTCACGGTGTGCGTCACCATCGTGTGCACGTACTTCCTCCTCAACGCTGAAGACTACAGATGGTGAGCTTCCTGCCCGGCTCGGACCTCATGCCGTCAGACACTCAGTTCATTGCTGTCGAGTTTTAATGAGTTTGTTTGTTTGTTTGTTTTGCAGGCAGTGGACGAGCTTCCTCTCTGCTGCATCCACTGCTGTTTATGTTTACATGTACTCCTTTTACTACTACTTCTTCAAAACTAAGTGAGTTCTGTTTTAAAATGAGCTGCATGTTGGTGCAGAGCCCGGCTCTGACGGAGGGTTTGTGTTTCAGGATGTACGGGTTGTTTCAGACCTCCTTCTACTTTGGCTACATGGCCGTGTTCAGCACCGCTCTGGGCATCATGTGTGGTGAGTTCAGCCCCGATCGGCACAAACTGAAGACTCTTCGCACAGATGGTAGCTGGATTTTGGTTTAGACACCAAACCTCATCTTTACAGCTGTCTTTTAAGTTTAATTTAATCCTTTTTAATTTTGGCAACTAGTTGCCTGAGTTTGAAGGGTTAAAATAAATCCAACCTCGTTACATTTCTTTATTTTTGTCATATTTATGGTTCAGAAACCAAAAGGTTAAAGCTCTATCCTGATCAACGCAGAGCGACTGAGTCACTTCACTCTTCAGTTTTGTTTCATCCTGATGCGACAGTTTTTAGTTTTACTCCATCGTGACTGAAAACAGGTTAGAAGTTTATTAAAAACAATGAAGTTTAGTGTTTTAAACACTCAGACCTGCAGCAGCTGTTGTAGCTCCGCCTCTCGTTCCTCTGAGCTGGAGTCCAGCTGTGGTAACTGAACGTGCCCACAGCGAAGCACGGCGGTGGCAGCATCATGCTGTGGGGACTGGGAGAGGGGTCCGGGTTGAAATCCTGTTCCAAGGAGCTCAGGACCTCAGACCTTCTAACAGAGACCCACAGGAGCGGATCGGGGACAAACCTGCGAATGTCCCAGAGTGAACAGAACCCCGAGACGGACCCTGTCCAACATGTCTGACTCGTCCAACTGGACCGAGCCCGAGACAGGAACTCCTCCGATCTCAGGACTGAGGAAAGCCTCAGGAAAGAGTCGGGGAAACGTTTCAGGTTTTTATTCTCCACGTTTATAGCATCAGGCTGCAACAAAAAACTGCTGAAAGTGAAAAATAGTATTAACTTTATAACTCTGTTTATGACTGGATCTTGAATCTCAGCTGTCAGAACCACCTCTCATCATGCGATCCGTTTCCAGGTGCCGTGGGATACATGGGAACAAGTGCCTTCGTGAGGAAGATCTACACAAACGTGAAAATCGACTGACCTGGGAGCTCATGGATTTGCTGATGTGTACTGAAAGACGACGGGCACAAGTCCTTTCTTATTTTTCTTCTCGCAGAGAGATCGGGAGAATCTCACTTTGTACAACGTAGTTTTTTTCCATTTTCCATTGCCACAACATAAGGTGAACAAAGAGGAGGTGTTCAACACGACGTTTTGTTTCAGATGTTTGAGTCCGACCCCGGTCCCAGCAGAGGACACCGACAGTCGTGTAGCTCTCTTCAATGAAGAGGCCGAAGTGAACGGAGAGCCGTTTGTTCTGTTCTTTCACAGATTTGTGACCGTGTTCTCGTTTTGTCTGGTTTCGACACACTTACAGCAGTTTCTTCTCGTTGATAAAGACTCGATTGTCCCCCCTCCCGTTCCAGAAGCAGTCCATCCAGTCAGCTTTTAGTCCTGCTGTGGTTTAATGTACAGATTAAAGACTGATCAGCAGCTGGGGTTCAGGAAGAGCAGGTTTTTAAATGAATGTTTGATGTGATCCCATTTTCCAGTTAGTTTTTTTCTAAATGTTTGGGTTGAATGAAGTCTACTTGTAAAGATAATATATGGATGGGGGCCGTGTATATACCCTGAATAATGTACCTTTAGATGTAGATCCCAAATGGTTTTTGGTTGTACAGATTTCCTACAGGGTTTAGTTTTTTTAAACACATTTATTTCGGTTAAAACCAACTTTCCTTCTTAGTTCGGTGCTTGGAGTGGGGGACGGGGGCGCTGTTACATCTGGCCTGAAGTTGCATGAAGTTAACGTCATTCAGCTTCTTTTTGTTTTAAACCATTTCTGTCTCAACCGTAAAGGGATTTGTTTTGATTTCAGACATTATTTAAAGCTTTAAGTGGCTGATTTTGTCCAGGAAGCCATTCTTCTTCTGGGTGATGACGGCAGGAGGAAGCAGGAAGCTCCTCTTCGTCCTGCAAACATTCTGTACAAAGTGAACTTTATGTCCACCTGAAACTAGATGTTTTTCATAACCACACAGTGCTGCAGAGTGTTTCAGATGCTTTTTTTTATTTTAACCCTGTTTGGTGTAAATACAGTCCGTACCCTCGTTGTATGAGAAGTGGCAACGCCTTTTTTCTAATTTCCAGTTCTCCCCCACTGAAGTTGATTTTGGCACCTCATGTTGTGAACCGATGTCTGAGACATTTTGAACCTGCATATTAACTTGCTGTAAAAAGAAAATAAACATGTTTATGTACAGGGGTTATTAAGTCTGCTTTTTATTTGGTGAGATTGGGTCAGAAAGAGGAGCCGAAACTGAAGATTGATGAAGATATTTATTGACAGATTCTCCTGAGGAGGAAATCTCTAACAGCTAAACTTTCATGGCTTCGATGTTCAGTTGACTTTTTGGAAATACTCCTTGGATCCTTCTGGAGTCGGTTTGATCTGAAAAACAAACAGACGAGATTTAAAATTTAAAATCAGGACTCAACTTTTTTTTTACCAGCAATATTTTTATAAACTGAGAAAAACTTAAAATAACATCCCTCGAGTTTAGCACCAGCTGAACTTTTAGGAAAGTGTTGAAACGATCAGCAGTTCCAATTAAACTGAGGAGGAAGTTTGTTTTTGTTCCTGACTTTTCAGAATAAAAGAATCTGTGACTTTATGCTTCAGAAAAAGTTTTAATTTGTTCAGAGCTGCTAATAACTTCTCAAAAATCAGTTTAAGCTGCAGTTTGAGTTTTCTGAAGAAAATCATAATAATTTAAGATTTTATTTTATAAGCTTCAAAGGATCTGAGGTGAGCGCTCAGACCTGTTTGAGACTCTTATTGTGAAGGACTGAAGTTCAGCTCATTTTCTCAACATTTTGATTTGATTCTTGAATTAATATTTAGACTTTAACAAAAACATCTTTCTCCTGTAATACATCCCATTTAGTCAGAAAAACGACTAATTTAAAGTTTATTTATTAAAAATGGGACCAATTAGAAGCTGCCAATAAATTCAAATCAGTTTTTATTTAAAGGTTTATTAAAACGTTTGTTTTTCTGATGGAGACAGAAATAATTTCATGTTTTATTTTATGTTAGACTTCCTTCAAACAAACTGATTGGTTGTTTTGGTTTTTGTTAGATTTTAAACTATCAGGCTTTTGGACCACCTGAGCCCGGACCGGACCCGTTCGGTCTTTAGAACATTTATTGTTCCTGCTTCTGAGTCTAACAGACTCCTGAGGACAGGATGGGTCCGGATGTAAGGTTTTTATCTCCTCCTGTCTGTGATGTTCTCTGAACGCTTCAGACTCAGAGACCCACGATGCTCAGGAATCCCAGCAGGACCTTCTGGACCTGCTGATCCCGGGACTCACCGTGGGGGACTTGGGGGTCCAGCTGGCTGGGCAGACCTCGCCGTGCGTCTCTACGAACTGGAACGCCCGCACCAAACGAAGAGTCTCCTCCACGCTGCGGCCGACCGGCAGGTCGTTGACGCTCATGTGTCTCACCACACCGTTCGGGTCGATGATGAACAGGCCCCTAAGAGACGACACAGAACGTTTTATTTCACTGAGACACCTCCAGGCTGCAGGCGAGGACGGTGAGCCACCTCAGAGCGATGCCTGGATCCTCCAGCAGAACGCCGTAGTCTCTGGATATCTGTTTGTTGAGGTCTGACAGTAACGGGATGTGGATCTTCCCCAAACCTCCCGTCTTAAAGAAAAAAAACACAAAACTCATCAGACCCACCAACCACAGCCCACGGTTCAGATGAAACGTCTGTCGCTGGCTGTACCTTTCTGGGGGTGTTGGTCCAGGCCAGGTGGGTGAAGTGTGAGTCCACCGACACCCCCACCACCGAACAGTTGATGTCGTGAAACTCGTTGGCCTTGTCGCTGAACGAGATGATCTCCGTCGGGCAAACAAACGTGCTGCGAGCACAACGGAACAAAGAACCGTCAGCAGGTCCACCCCTGTCCTGCGGAGGCGTGTCACCGGTTCCAGTACTCACAAGTCCAGTGGGTAGAAGAACAGGACCAGGTATTTGCCCCTGAAGTCGGACAGACTCATCTCCTTGAACTCCCCATTGTAAACCGCCGTCCCCTTGAAGGCGGGGGCCGGCTGAGTGACGGCCGCGGCCCATTTGGATGCGCCTGATAAACACGAGTCAGTTATCGAGGTGAGACACGAAAAGGCTTCTGGTTTTCTACAGGAGTGGAGTTTATCAAAACCACGAAGGACAGAAACATCTACAGATCTGAACCTGCAGCCCGGGGCTGATGGAGACACAAAACTAGAATCAGACACCACCCGTCAGAAGAGCAGCAGGAGAAGAAGACGGACGGAGATGATATCTATGACAACTGAATAAACTGACATTCTAGTGAATTATGTGCAGATTTATTGGTCTTAGTTTGTTCTCCTTCTCAGTCGCAGTGTGTCTCTGAGCTGCAGCTGCTGGAGACGCCTGGCGTCAGACAGGATGTCTCCCAACCAACCATCCGTTCTCTTTACCCACTTCTCTGCAGCTGTCTCTGTCTGAGAGGACATGTCTCCAGTCCATCACAGGGACACAGGAAACCGGAGCACCTGGAGGGAGATCATGTAAACTCCACCCAGGTGAGCCCACATCTAAGCTCGTCCAGAAGGAGTTTTGGTACGTACTGGTGGAGAGAAAGCATCTGTGAAGCGAGGCTCCATGTTGACGAGCGGCTGAGACTCTCAGGCCTCCTGAGACAACCTGCGCCTAAACAACAACAAATAAACAACAACAAACAAACAGATCAGATTAGAATAAGGTTAGAATAAGGGCAGGTTCTCCTGGTGATTACACCTGTTCTTACAGTCAGTCACCTGGAATAACTGACAGTTAAAGACTGATAACACTCCCCCCCCTCCCCCTCCTGGTTGCACAGGTGCGACCGGAAGTTCACTCCAGGTGCACTTTTAAGAAACCAGGTCGCACAAAAACGAGAAAATCTCAGCTTCTAACCTTAAGGTCAACTTTCCTTTTAATGATTGTTTTAATAATTAGCTCCTCAACATGACCCAGTGTCCCACCGAGGGGCCGCGGGCCAGAAGCTGACCCGCAGCGTTTAGAAAACAGAGAAGATCCGAAACTCCAGCCGCCTGGTACCGACACCGGGTCAGTACCGACCCGTGGGTTCCGAACCGAGCCAGCAGCGGTGTATTTAGGGGCCAGGTGGTACTCACGGAGCTCCGGAGCAGTCTGCACACGGCGGCGGCCATCTTGGATTAGGTCACAGGAGGCGGTTTGCCCGGATCATTCAGGCACGTGCTGCTGGCTTTACAGAAAATTAAAATTAAAATTAAAAACTGCTCACTCGTGTTAGCTTCAGAAATATCATAAATAATATCTCAGCGGTAAAATAAAAAAATAATTAAAAAAAAGAGAAAAAGAGCCGTTAACGGTCATGTTGCCTTCAGGTTCCCCTCGATACGGTGCGGAAAAAAGACTTCCGGGAAAGCTTCATTAGAGGTGAACTCAATTACTTATATAGATATATAAGTCATTGGGTGAACTCATAACAAGGAGATTCTTTACATTAATTAAAGTTTACCATCAATAACAGGTATTTTATATTTCCCTTAATGCATATTTATTTGTATTCTTTTAATAAATGTCTGGTTGATTCATTAAAAATCACACGGATCCCTGTTTGATAAACGCTGCCAGGCTAAAAGCTTAAAGTCTATTTATCTCTGTTAACTGAAAAATTACAAAAGAGACGTGTGTTCATCACCTGGCAGAAAACAACCTGAACAAGCGGATAACTGAGATTTCCGACACTTCTGTCCGTCCATGAATCTCACCGCTGATCACGTGACTCAGAGCGGAAGTGTTTTCCTGACCTCAGAGCATCAGAGAGACATGCTTGTATATGTGTAGCTCTTGCTTTTGTTTTCTTTTCTGCAGTTTTTAAATGTTGTTGTTGTTTTAATGGATCCGAATCTGTTGCTATGGAAACCCCGCGGACAGGTAACTCAGTTTGAACACGTCATCACTGACGTCCTGATAAAATGAAGGAGTTTCCTCTCATTTTCTCCCTCCTGTCAGTCTTTTGTCCACCGGTTTCAGACCTGGCTCAGTCTGTTGGATCCGTCTCTGCTGCTCTCCTCTGACGTAGGTACCTGCCGTCTCACGATGCTGTCAGCTGATTGGACAGTTTTATTTACCTGCTCTCTCTCCTCAGGCTGAAATCCTGAAGGCCCGCGAGGCTCTTCCTGCAGCTGGACAGCAGCTGGATGAAAAGGTCAGGTTTTATTTGGACTGAGTGTTCGGTCAGAGCTACAGATCGTTCACACCTGTTTCCTGTTTCAGGTTCCTCCTGCAGAGATCCTCTCACTTGTAAGTCTCACCTGACGCACCTTTTTTATTTCATATAAAAATCATCACTTCATGGTGTTTCTAACCAACTCCACCCTCCTTCAGCTCTTTAGTTTCACACATCAGGACGTAAAAGAACTGATCGGGTCTTTATCAGGTTCTAAAATGTCTCAGATCTGACCTCAATAAACAAAAACACACAACAGGTTCCCGTTATTTATTAAACAGGAAACAAAACGTGAAGATCTGTTTCCAGCCTGGCTGCTTCCTCAGGATCAGCAGCAGCAGGCGGATCACCGTGAGAAAAGCATCCAGGTGTGAGTTAACACAACGTCAGGGCGGAAAGACATCAGCAATGACCTCAGAGAAGCAGCTGCTGCTGCCCATCAATCTGGGAAGGGTCAAAGGTCATCTGGAGTCCACCGTTCTACAGAGAGGAAGATTATTCACAAGAGGAGACAGCTGCTGATTCACCCTGAAGGTCAGACCGTGCAATGAGCTCCACCTCAGCAAAGGTTAAAGCCTCTTCTCTCTAAAAACAACATGGCAGCTCGACTTGAAGGAACCAGAAGACTTCTGGACCAGAACCAGACCAGAGGACAGATGTTTACCCAGAATGCACTGCAGCTGTCAGCACGGTGGTGGAGGGCTGATGGTTTGGGCTGATTCTGGAGTCAGATGTGACAAACAGGACAATGATCCCAAACACAGCAGAACGGTCCAGAACCAGAACCAGAACTTCAGAGAGCTGAGCATAAACGCTGGAAAGAAGAGTGGGCCACAAGTCCTCCACAACCAGGAACCCACTGAGAGTTCTGCTGCTGGAGGAGGTTCTGCTGGGTCAGGAGCTGGAACCAGGTTCTGTTGGGTCAGGAGCAGGACCCTGGTTCTGTTGGGTCGGGAGCTGGAACCAGGTTCTGTTGGGTCGGGAGCAGGACCCTGGTTCTGTTGGGTCGGGAGCTGGAACCAGGTTCTGATTATTAAATAATGACTCAGCAGAATCTGCTGTTTTTGTTCACTTTGAGGTTAAATTTGAATCATTTTCGATCCGTTTTGTTATCTTTAAACTCTTTGATGTTCTGTAACTAAATGAAACTTTGTGTTTTCAGTCGTCGGTTCACGCTGATTCTGGAGCAGTTCTTCCGTTTGTTTTTCGCCCTCCAGGTATCGCTGATAACATTTCTGCTTTTAGAAAACTTTAATAACTTTATTAACTCGTTACTGGTGACCAGGAAGATTAACTCATTAACACGAGAGTTTCTCAGATCCTGGATCAGATTTCTCAGCTTCTCATCAGTAATAAATTTTCTGACTTTGTCTCTTTTTGGATTTCCTCTCCAGCATATTTTCCGGTTTTAGGACCTCTGGTACGTTTCTCTTCTTTTTTCTCACGTCTGGATTTATTTTTCTCACTTCAGTAACAGAAACTTTCCTCTCAGGTTGTCGGTGGCTTCTTGCCTCACCCAACCGTCGGTTCCACTCTGGTTTTCCAGGTAAAGGTTTCAGTCTGTTTAGTTTTCATTCGTTCATTCATTCATTCATTCATTCATTCATTCGTTCATATCTGCTCCTTCAGTCGATGCTGCAGATTTACAGCGCCAGCTTCAGCTTCGCCAACAGGAACTCCTCAGCAGAGCAGGTAACGGTCCTGATGTTGCTGCAGCTGTCTCCAGAGGACTGTCTCATCCTTGTCCCCCCGTGTCTCTGTCTCTGTCTCGGCGCCACGAGAAGAAGGCATCTCTGAAGCAGCTGCTGCTCATCGCGGGATCCGCCTTTAACACGGCGGTGGGAGGGGTTCGTGCAGCTTCCTGTTTCGACTCAAACATTAAAGTGAAGTTCGTGTTTTTTCACGCAGCTGCTTCCTGTTTCCCTTCAGGCTCTTCCTCACATCTTCATCATCAGACTCGGCGTCTCGAGTCCAACGCTGCAGACTTTTTGCAGGTCCTTCCTGCCCGTCCCGCTCCAAGGTGAAGTTTTTACCTGTTGGAGATAACACTCTGACCTCATTTCATTCTGTGGCTATTTGCTCATGTGAATAGCAGCAGCAGCTAGCTGTAGCACTTCTGGCGCAGCCTGGAATCACTTCCTGTAGGAAGTGATGAACTTCCCGATCTAAGATGGCCGCCAGAAATGGCTCCAGCTCAGTCAGTTTTAGCTACCTTCGGGTGTGGTAGTAGCTGAGAGTCGTCCAGGTTCAGAGCAGGTGTTGAGACTAGCCTGTAGCTCATCAGTCCCGTCAGAACGGCCTAACTGACTGCTGATTGGTTGATTCTGTCGGGTTTCCTTCCAGCTGCTTTGGCCGCCTTGAATGTTTTCATCGTCAGGAGCGAGGAGACGGAGACGGGGATCCGGGTGTTCGATTCCGAAGGAAATCCTGTCGGCTTCTCGAAGGCAGCAGCAGAAAAGGTCCAGAAATCATCCTGAAATCATCTGATTTCTTCTTCTTTAACTCACGAGCCTCAGACTTTAATTCAAACTTCTCTTCTCGTTAAATCAGGCTGTGAGGGAGACGGCTCAGTCCAGAGCCGTGCTGTTTGGGACGACCGCTGCCGCCCCTCACCTGGTGGCTGCGCTCCTATACAGGTCAGCTCCTCCCCCTGCTGCTCCTCCTCCTCCCGCTCCCTCTCCTTCATCCTCCTGCTCCTCCTCCTGCTCCTTCCCCCTCCCCT
>NC_051451.1:28160731-28162455 GCF_001649575.2 Kryptolebias marmoratus | reverse complement strand
AACCAGGCTCCTGCAGAGGCGCCCCCTGCTGGCGGGTCCGTGTCATTACATCAGCACGGCGCTGGTTCTGGGCCTGATGGTTCCGCTCTCCTTCAGCCTGTTTCCCCAGCTTGGATCGGTGAGACTCGGCGTCAGGTCCTTCTTGTCCCTCTTGTCCTTCTTGTCTTTCTTGTCCTCGCTGCGATGAACTCGCCGACTCTGAGCTCGTTTTACAGATAACCAGAGGGAAGCTGGAGGCGGAGCTACGGGCTGAGGCGGCCGGCGAGGAGTTCTACTTCCACCGAGGACTCTGAGGAGCCAACAGAAACCGGGCCTAAATTCTGGTTCCTGTGAAGGCGGAGAGCTGAAGAAGCTAAAAGCTAAAAGCAGCAGCTGAAGGAGCTGAAGAGATGTTTCTGTGGTAAAATATCTGTAAATAAAGTTTAATATTGTGAAAAGTTTAAAAATAAAACAGAAGTTAATCAGCCGAACGAGCCGGAGGTCTTCATGTTCGAACAAACAGGTAAACACTGAATAACAAACGTTCACTTTTTTTATCTTAGAATGATGTAAAAATATGACATTTCAAAAAATAAAAAACATTTTAATTTGTTAAAACATTGTTTGAAAAAACAGGGACATAAAACCATCTGTTAGACAAAAACCCTCGACAGGAAAACGTTTTAAAAACATGAAGATTTAAACCTGTGAGTGAAATAAAAACTTTAACAGGATTAATGTCACATCGTGTCTAATTTCTCATGATTAAAGACATAAACTTACAAAAGTAAAACCAGGAGATTCTCTGATATCTTAAAGTTATAAATCTGTGAGGAAAAAAAGTTAAAACTTCTTTGATTAAAGTTTTAAATTTACCAGGAAAGTTGCGCCGTCAGCAGAACGGGTTCAGATGAGTCACGTTTGTGTCTTTCCTCTCGTCGGGGCTTCAGAGAAAAATAAAAACGTTTTTTAGCTCGTTTCTCCGGAACGAGTCGCTCAGATCCGTAACAGCTGCTCTGCCGCGGCCAGGTGAAACAGGAAGTTCTCGGTGGCCGGGGGGAAGTGACGCAGCTTCAGAGCTTCCAGGGTGATTTTGGAGTTTTCGCACGTTTCCGTCAGAGCAGCCAGGTGGGCGAGGACTTCCTGCGTCTTCGTGGAAATGTCCTGTGAAGGAAAGCTCGGTTGGTTTCCGATTCTTCGTCCAAACTGTTGCTGTTCTGTGTTTGTTCCCACCTTGATGACCTGACTGTCGGACCGCTCGGCGTCCTCCGCGGAATTCACCATCAGCTGAGCGATGTCTTTGTGGAGCTTCCCCATCGCCATGGCCTCTGTGGAGAAACACCGAGGTCAGTCTGAGGGCGCCGCGGCGCCGCAGCCACACACCTGGACCTACCGCACCTTTGGCGCCCTGAGACACCGTGATCACGGCGTCCGGGAGGTTCACGAAGACGTCGAACAGGTCCGACCTGCTGCTCACGTCCGGATCCACGAATCCCGCCACGTATCCTGAGGAGGTCGCAGAAATGTCAGAGTGCTGAGTCAGCGTTTTCTTACCGCTCAGCTTTTAGTTTTTATAACTTTTAGACTTTATTTACAAACATTTTCCTTTGAGAATCAATGTTAGCTTCAGCTTCTTTCTCTGTTTGCTGCTTTTAGCTTGTTTTAGCTGATACTTTTGGCTCGTTTTAGCTGATACTTTGGGCTCGTTTTAGCTGATACTTTGGGCTCGTTTTAGCTGATACTTT
>NC_051451.1:28139153-28159681 GCF_001649575.2 Kryptolebias marmoratus | reverse complement strand
GTTTTGACTGTAACAGCTGATTCAGCAGCCGACGGGACAGCCCGCGTCCTCACCAGGACATGTCTTCAGGTCGTCCAGCTCGGCGTCCGTCAGGTGGACGTACGGATGCAGGATGGACCAGTCTTTCCGGTGCCACGTCAGCGCCGGCAGAACTCTGCAGAGACAGAACCACGGGAGGATCAGACATTTAAAGGACAGTTAATATCTTACTTGTCGCAGACGACGGGACTGACGAGCTAACGGCTAGTCTGACGCTACCACCAACTTAGCGTTACATGTTTATTTATTTAGATACAACTCTGAAGATGCTTCAAGAGGAAACAGCAGCAGCTAGCTGTAACCTCACCTGGTGAACTCTAACAGAGCTTCGACCCGAGGATGATAAACAACAATCCTCCTCTTCAGCATCAGGGCGGTGTACAAGATGATCGTCTCCACTCCGAACTGAGACACCACATCTGGAGGAAACGTCAGGACAGATGTTTTACTGACACTCATCAGGTTCTTACGCATCACACTTTTCTAACTCCGGTCATTTGTTAGAAGCTTCCCGTGTTTCTGCTGGAGAACGACCTGAAACGTTTTACAGATTCATTAAATCAGAGACTCGATCAGGAATCAGAGATGTGAAAACAAGTCGAAGTTTTATAAAAACAGAAAAAAGTAAAACCGCCACAGAAACGTCCTCATTGCAGCTCAACGGTTCTCAGTTCCCTGAAAGTAAAAAAGATTCAAACTAAAATCATCTTTTCCAGAGAAGAACCACTCCAACAGCAGCTCAGGTGGAAAACATATAAAGTTATGGCAGCCATCTTGAATTGGTTATTTTCTGACAAAAACATCATTGCCCGCCTTCGCCTTTCAGCGCCGGCGATAAAAAGCAAAGCTGCACCTGAGGACTTCAGACCAGCAACATTTATTGACTTGAATCATTAATCGTCAGCCTGCAGCGTAAATAGTGAGTATGTTACCTGTGGCAGGCGTGAGGCCGTACCTTTGATGGAACCTGCCAGGTAAGCTGTCTGAACGTCGTAGTCCTTGATGAGAAAGGAGCCGTTTTCGTCGCTCTGACAGATTCCCTTGGTGAGGACGGTGATGTAGGCCTCCATCATCTTCACCGGGCTGCCGTGTTTCGTGTACGTCCTGGAGAACAAACGCAAACGCTGCCCGAAACCCGCCTGGACCCTGAACCTGTGCGGAACGTCATGGTCTTACCTGCAGAGGATTCGGCTGAGGGCCGCGTACTTCTCGGGGTTGAAGTCTTTCGCTGTCACAGCAATTGAAAAATGGGTGACCTGTCAGGAGGAAAAGCAGCTCAGACATTTCACAGCGGGGTTTCGTTTTTCCTCAGCAGCGTGGAGAGGCGGCGTGCGCCCTCATCAGTACCTTACTCAGCGCCGTGGGCTCCTGCACCTCCGCCGTCGTGATGTAGAACCAGGTGCGGCTGAAATGACCGAACACAAACGTGTGGAAATCCCGTCCTTCCTGCGTCAGGCAGCACTTCCTGAGAAGAACCTGCCTCAGCTCCGGGCACACAGACGGGTAGCACCAAACCCACAGAGTGTCTCCGTTCACATCTTTCTCTGGAGGAGAGGAATCAAAGACGACTTCCTGCATGAATCTGTTTCTGGGAGCAGATCTCCATCATATAAAGACACACCCAGCTGAGGGAACATCATGGGTCATCCTGCTGTCACGTGATTCTCCTGAAAGGCTCAGGTGACACCTTCTTTACAAACAACTACTAAACATCAACAAAAGCACGAATTAAAATGAGCAGACAGCTGAGACTTACCTATCAACCCGACGCTCAACATGATCTGTGCTTCAGTCGCTGTCATGTTCCCAGAAGGAAGAGTTCACAACTGGAGACAAACCAGCATCTACCTTCCTCCCTGGACGCAAATTTCACTCAGAAAACCGTCAGGAGATCCTCTAATGTCCAAAAACAAAAATATAAAGGTGGTAAAAATTAAATAAAATCAATTATTTAAAATCCAGTCGGTTTTTTTGGCTGATTTTTCAACTGTCAACAGATTTTCTCCATCTCCTTCTGCCGATTCCTTTTCCTTTTCCGGGACGGGAAGACAGTGAGGGCGGGGCCACGGCGTTCAGCCAATCACAGCCTGCCATTAGGCGGGCTGTAATGGTGCGTTCAAGGACCCCTGGTTTTTTTTTCTCCCCGAAAATTCTGTGAATAATATAAACATTGCTTAACTTTATTTGTATATTTGTTAAAATATTGAATTCTTTTAAAGTTGAAGAGTTATTTTCCGTCTATTTGTGATACTTACAGCTAATATGTTTCATAAATGATCAAATATAATTTACAAAACAATTTGATTAATACAAATGTAGGTTATTTTTTGAATAGTAAACTGCAGGGGAAATTTCTATTATAGATCTTAAATATATAAATGTTTTGTGCAACTTTTTTAATGTTCTCAAAAACAAAAGTTGAATATTGCGCTCATAATTATATTATGGTGATGAACTCATGAGTTCCAATTTGTATGCCTTTTTACTCGGTTTCTTTATCAAAAAGAAAAACTTAACAACCTGCAATAAAGTCAAATCTTTCTGTAACATTGTTCATTAATGTTTGCTTTAAAAAGTTATTGAGTGCAAAATAAATATTTGGAACACAATTATAGATTTTAAAAAGGCGCCTCTAATGTTTGCTGCAATAAAAAATTATTTAAATATTTTGTTTCGCGGATTTGATGAGGTGAGATAAATGTGTTTAAAACCAAATAAATAAAAATAAAATGGCTTCCTGATATGGGCGGTCCCACCTGGCAGCGCGTGCGAGGCTAGTCACGAGGTCCGGTCTTTCTCAGCCAGCACCGTCCCCTCGGTGAGCGCGAGGCTTGGATGAGCTGGTGAAATCAGTCAAAATTTGAACCAAGTCGGTCAGTTTTGAGTAGCGCTACAACAACGCCGACATGCCGGCATATTTTCAGCGGCCGGAAAATGCTCTGAAACGAGCGAACGGTGAGTAGAAAAGCTGCTTTGTCTTCCGGAGACGTTACAGGTTCACGCTCAGAGCCGCTAGCTTAGCATGTTCGCTGCTAACATTATAGGCAGTTAGCATTGTTGCTGCTAACGATGGTAGCCGCGGTTAGCATGTTAGCTGCTAACTGGTGGCCGGGAAACCCTGTCTTGTTCGTGGCGCTACGTCACCACCCACCGTAGCTAACCAGCCAGACCGTTTAATGTCTCGATGTAATTATACAATATAATTTAAGTAAATCAACTTCACAACTATGCTTTGATGTTATTGATAGTAAAGTCGAGTTGCTGTTGTCAATTCTTTAAATAACTCCTCGATGACTTGATGTTATCGAAACGGGAATCGGGGCCTAGCTAGCAGCTAACCGCTGCGGTTCTATAATATGTTTAAACAGAATTCCTTGAGGTTGGCAAAAAGCAGCCAGCCTTGGACGTCTTGTACGATGTCATCAAGAGCAAGAAGCACCGAACATGGCAGAAGATCCACGAACCCATCATGCTCAAGTACCTGGAGCTGTGCGTGGACCTGCGGAAGAGCCACCTGGCCAAAGAGGGCCTCTACCAGTACAAGAACATCTGCCAGCAGGTCCGGAAGAATTACATATAATGGTCTTTACATGCATTGCTGCTGATTGTGCTGTGGTGTATTAAAGTGATTTTTGTTTTCCTGCCAGGTGAATATAAAATCTCTGGAGGATGTGGTTAGGGCTTACCTGAAGCTGGCAGAGGAGAAGACAGAGACTGCTAAGGAAGAGTCTCAGCAGATGGTCCTGGACATCGAAGACCTGGACAACATCCAGACCCCAGAAAGGTGAAGCAACATACTTGCATTTGGGCTGTTTTAGAGTCATGATTGGTTGAGATTTTGACCATCACTTCCTGGTTTGTGTTGTAGCGTGCTGCTGAGCGCCGTCAGCGGGGAGGACACTCAGGATCGTACCGACCGCCTGCTGCTCACTCCTTGGGTGAAGTTCCTGTGGGAGTCCTACCGCCAGTGCCTGGACCTGCTGAGGAACAACTCCAAAGTGGAGCGACTGTATCATGATATCGCCCAACAAGGTGACGCTCACATAACACCATATCTATTACATCATGTCTTCTTTTATGGTTTTCTACCTGTGTGTTTGCAGGGTGCATCATTACCCCTCTTCAGAAGAACAGTTGCTTGTATTGCTGGTGTTTATTTTTTTGTGAAGTTGTTTCTATTTTTTTTATTTATTTGACCAGAACACAACTGCTGCAGTAAATAACAGTCTTGTTTTGTTTTTTTCCTGCAGCGTTTAAGTTTTGCCTTCAGTACACCCGTAAAGCTGAGTTTCGCAAGCTGTGCGACAACCTCCGAATGCACTTGGGTCAGATCCAGCGGCACCACAACCAGAGCACCGCCATCAACCTGAACAACCCAGAGAGCCAGTCCATGCACCTGGAGACGCGTCTGGTGCAACTGGACAGCGCCATAAGCATGGAGCTCTGGCAGGTTCGTTTAGTTAGGGTTTAATTTTATTAAACGCCAGCAGCAGCCGGCCTCTGCAGAACCCAAATGTATCACAAATATTTATTAAACTACTCAGCTATAATCTGGGAAGTACTGAAATATTTACATTTTGGTTAGTCTGTGACGAAACGATGCAACAAGATGACACAGGTTTGTTTCTGTCTCTACAGGAAGCATTTAAGGCTGTTGAGGACATCCACGGCCTCTTTGCTCTCTCAAAGAAGCCTCCCAAGCCCCAGCTCATGGCTAACTACTACAACAAAGTTTCTACCGTTTTCTGGAAGTCTGGAAACGCTCTCTTCCATGCCTGCACTCTGCACCGTCTCTATCACCTGTCCAGGGAAATGCGCAAGAATCTGACCCCAGATGAGATGCAGAGGTATCACGCTCTCTATTGACTGATGGAAATTTAGCCTCGGATGGGATAAAAGTAGATTATAACACATGACTTTGATCCTCAGGATGTCCACCAGGGTCCTCTTGGCCACCCTGTCGATTCCCATCACCCCGGAGCGTACGGACATCGCTCGGCTGCTGGACATGGACGGCATCATCGTGGAGAAGCACCGCAGGCTGGCAACTCTCCTGGGTCTGCAGTCTCCACCGACCCGCCAGAGTCTC
This sequence comes from Kryptolebias marmoratus, assembly GCF_001649575.2. Classification (NCBI taxonomy): domain Eukaryota; kingdom Metazoa; phylum Chordata; class Actinopteri; order Cyprinodontiformes; family Rivulidae; genus Kryptolebias; species Kryptolebias marmoratus. Next base: position 28,154,553 of record NC_051451.1, on the reverse strand, counting down.
ATCAACGACATGGTACCTCATACACACACAGAAGAACCTATTCCTTTATGTTTAAAGGCTTTAAACATGTTTGAGTTATTTGCTTTTATTATGTTTGTCTTTAGGTGCGATTTAACCTGCTACAGTATGTAGTTCCTGAAGTGAAAGAGCTTTATAACTGGCTGGAGGTAGATTTTCATCCTCTGAAGCTGAGTGGAAGAGTCACAAAGGTATGAAATGCTTTTATTGTATTTTTTAAAATAAATGTATTAAATTCAAGTCGTGTATAAAAGCTGGTATTTCTTGTCTTATGGCTCTTTCTCCTTTTAGGTGTTGAACTGGGTGAGAGATCAGGCTGAGAAGGAGGCCGATCTGCAGCAGTACGTTCCACACCTGCAGAGTAACACCATCCTCCGGCTACTGCAGCAGGTACCTCCTCCCCTCATTCACCTTTCCTAATTTCCCTGTAACCCAGGAATAGTTGTGACCTGTTGTTCTTTTCTTGGTCTGTATCAGGTGGCACAGATCTATCAGAGCATCGAGTTCAGCCGGTTGGCCTCCCTGGTTCCGTTTGTAGACGCTTTCCAGCTGGAGCGCTCCATCGTGGATGCTGCTCGGCACTGTGACCTGCAGGTGAGATCAAAACTAAAGCGTTAAAAGATAAATCTTGTGACTAAAGTATCTAAAATGTCTTTATGTTTCTGGTTGTAGGTTCGGATAGACCACTCATCTCGAACTCTGAGCTTTGGCTCTGACCTGAACTACTCGACTAAAGAAGATTCTCCCGTCGGCCCGTTCCTGCAGAACATGCCCTCAGAGCAGATAAGAAACCAGCTGACCGCCATGTCTGCGTCTTTGGCCAAAGCCATCCATATCATCAAACCCACCACCATGCTGGTTAGTCCGCCATCTTACCGAGCACGTTCATCAGACCTCTGTAACCTCTGCAGGGATGTTCCTCACGCTTTCCTGTGAAAGTGGCAAAGATCTCAGAGACATTTAGGGTCTTACTGTGCAGCGAAGTTTATGGCAGTTCATGAAAAAGTGAAGTTAAGTAAAGTTTAACACATGACACTGTAAAAATTAATAGTTTTTTCCACAGCTTGTGGCCATAAAACATGTTATTGGTGTCAAACTCAATGTTTGTGTGAAACAGCAGCAACTGAAAGCCAGGAACTACACAATAAATCAGAACCAAGAAACCTTTAACTTGTCCTACATTTAAATCTGATTCTAACAAGTTTTTTCTTAGAGTAATATTAGATATAGTTTTATTTTACATATTCGTTTCCACAGCACTTTGCCTTTGGTTCTTGGCTCTAAACACCACTGGGATGTTTGTCCTTTTTTCAGCAAGAACGCGACGAGCAGAATCAGCAGGCCATCGCTGCGTACCTGAAGAACGCCCGCAAGGATCACCAGCGCATCCTGGCCCGCAGGCAGACCATCGAAGAGCGAAAGGAGCGCCTCGAGAGCCTCAACATTCAGCGGGAGAAGGAGGAGCTGGAACAGCGAGAGGCTGAGATGCAGAAAGTTCGCAAAGCCGAGGAGGAGCGTCTGCGTCAGGAGGCCAAGGAGAGGGAGAAGGAGCGCATCATGCAGGAGCACGAGCAGATCAAGAAGAAGACGGTTCGTGAGCGGCTGGAACAAATCAAGAAGACTGAGCTTGGCGCCAAAGCCTTCAAGGATATTGACATCGAGGTAAAGTCTGAGTGGAACTGCGTGTTTAATTGAGTTTTTTAGGTGAAACTAACAGATTTCTTTTGTCCAGGACCTGGAGGAGCTGGATCCGGACTATATCATGGCTAAACAAGTGGAACAGCTGGAGAAGGAGAAGAAAGAACTTCAGGAGCGCCTGAAGAATCAGGAGAAGAAGGTCACCAGATGACTGATCTGATTAATTATCTGTAATCTATGTGAGATTTGGGTACTGATTGTCGTTTCTCTGCAGATCGATTACTTCGAGAGGGCGAAGCGCCTGGAGGAGATCCCTCTCATCAAAAAGGCTTACGAGGAGCAGCGGATCAAAGACATGGAGCTGTGGGAGCTCCAGGAGGAGGAGCGGGTGAGGAGCGCCTGGATACAAACAGCAAAAAGACTTGATACTGAGTGATTGGGGTGTATTAATCCGGATGTTTCTTTTTGTAGATCAATAACATGAAAGTTGAGCGAGAGAAAGCTCTGGAGCACAAGAAGCGCATGTCCAGGATGGTGGAGGACAAAGACGGCTTTTTGTCCAAAATAACCGCTGCCCGCAGCTTCATCTACGAGGTACGAGTCCATCCAAAACTCTCCTCCTTAACGACTCCTTCCTGTTCGTTATTAGTAATCTTTCTTTGTCTCCACAGGAAAAGTTGAAAGCATTCGAGGAGCGTCTGGTGGAGGAAAGGAAGAAACGCCTGGAGGAGAGAAAGAGGCAGCGCAAAGAGGACAGGCGTAACGCTTTCTACCGCCAGAAAGAGGAGGAGAAGCAGCGCATCCACGAGGAGCAGCTCAAGAAAGGTTTACAGTTATTATTATCAAACTACGAGTAACCGAAATGTGTCAGCCACAGAAACAAACTTGACCCCTGGAGCTTTCTGAGTTAGAAATGAGCCGTGATGCATTAGAATCTCCTGGGAAAAGATAAACTGATGCAGTTCAAGTCTAAACCTAATATTTAGGATCGTATTCACCTGTTTTTAAATTGAACCAAGTGAGTCTCAGGTGAAAATGAAATGAGAATCTGTAACAGACCCTTTGAGCAGAATCTCAACGTCTCCCATGTTGTTGTTTTTTTTTTTTTTAACAGAGCGTGAAGAGAGGGAACGCATTGAACAAGAGCGAAGAGAGGAGGAGGAGCGGGAGTACCAGGAGCGTCTGCGGAAACTGGAGGAGCAGGAGCGCACGCAGCGCGCCCGTCAGCAGGAGATCGAGGAGCGGGAACGCCTCCGCGAGGAGAAGAGAAGAGCTCCACCGGAGGATAAATCCAAGGTTCAGAAAATAACTTAAAATATGAAGTCGGCCTCATTGGTTTCAGGAATCGTCATTTCTTCATGTCGATGTGATTCTTTCAGTCCTCTTCCAGTGTGACAGCAATGATTTTTGTTACAGGACTGGGGGGAGAGGGGGGAGAAGGATGAGAGAGGGTGGAGGAGGCGCACCGAAGGAGGCGAATCAGAATGGCGTCGTCCCGTTCCTGACAGGTGTGGACGGTTTTCTCAGATTCTGTCTAATTTCACAGCAGCGTTTTCAGAGACGTTTTGAAGCTTTAATGAATTTATAAAAGTCGCTCAGCCTGAACGAGTGTCGTGTCCTCTGCAGGGACTGGAGACAAAAAGGACAAGACGATGAGAGAGAAGACAAGTCTGGTTCCCTCAGGGGCGGAGATGAGAAGGGACCTCGTCCAGGTTCAGAAGATGACCAAGCTCCACGTCGCGGCGGTGATGATGAGCGTCCTCCACGCAGACTGATGGACGACGACCGTGGACCTCGCAGGGCGTTCGATGACGACCGCGGTCCGAGGCGTGCCTTCAACGACGATCGCGCTCCAAGACGCGGCTTCGATGACGATCGCGCTCCAAGACGCGGCTTCGATGACGATCGCGCTCCAAGACGCGGCTTCGATGACGATCGCGCTCCAAGACGCGGCTTCGATGACGACCGCGGTTCAAGGCGTGGCTTTGACGACGACCGCGGCCCGAGACGGGGCTTCGACGACGACCGCGGCCCGAGGCGGGGCTTCGATGATGACAGAGGTCCTCGTAGAGGTCTGGATGACTCCAGGGCCTCCAGGCGAGGGGCTGACGACGACTGGGGCCCCAGAAGAGGAGGGGATGAGGACAGAGTTGGAAGAAGAGGTATGGATGATGGTCCACGTCGTGGTGGGGATGACTCCCAACCCTGGAAGCCCCTTGGTAGACCTGGTTAGTTTGCTTTTGTACATGATTTTAATGACCGACAATCAGAACGGTTTATAAACAGGCGGCAGGTCTGGACTGCAGCTCTTACTGGATGATAATCGAATCCTTCTGTAGGAGGCTGGCGAGAGCGAGAAAAGGCTCGAGAAGAGAGCTGGGGACCTCCTCGTGGTGGCTCTCATGATGACGGAGAGGAAGGCGAAGGGGACGATAGGACCAGCTTCAGAGACCGTCGTCCACAGAGGTGAGTCCAACACGGGTCTGAAGTGAGCTGTAATCACGCAGAACGATTAAACTGATCTGTGTTCACAGAGAGGACAACGCCTGGAGGAGAGGAGTCACGGAAGATGGAAGCTGGAGAGATTCTCGCAAAGAAGACGGGGACCGCGATGAGCGCCGTGTCGAGCGCCGTGACAGAGCGCCCTGTGATGATCGTGATGTGAGAGGTCCACCCAGAGATCCTGAAGAAGGTAAACCAATCAGAAATCTGTTTTACAGTTTTCTGTAAAGATTTGACATCAAACTGAATTATTTAAATCATTCAGGTTTTAGACAAAAACAAATACTTTGTTTTCATTTAGTTCCAGCCGAGCAGAACATCTGAACTTTGTTTTTATTAATAATAATTCTGTTTGACTTCACCTGAGTTAAAAATAAACTTCGGTCAGTGATTGCTGCTTCTTAAAATGTGAAACACAAACAAACAAAGTGATAAACGGACCTCACCATCAGAGGATTGTTGAGCTGTGCACCAAGCTTTAAAAGCTCGATGTGACGGGTCCTGGGTTCACCGTCGTTACGGCAGCGTTGGGAGTGGGGCGATAACCGCGATAAGTCGCATCGACTCGGGGATGAATCTTAGTTCTTCATCATCATAGATGTGTGTTTGTGGCGGCGCAGGGGAGAGGACCGGTCCTCTGTTGTGAGGGACAGAGCGTCCTCTCTACCTCTGAGGATGATGACAGCACAGAGCTGTCTGCGTGTCTTACCCCTACTGAGACAGAACAAGACACCTGTCCACGTCTTTGTCTTTGGACTGTCTGTTATGTTGAGGTCCTCCTCCTGTCCCCGGTTCCTTCAGCTGAGAGTCGGTTCTGTATCAAGGCGTGAGGCGGCGTCTCACCCAGCTGTCAGCTGTTATCTGCAGTTTGATCTCTGACCTCTTTTCCTCAGGTGGCTCCTGGCGCCGCGGAGGTGAAGAGAAACGGGAGGAGCGGGAGCGGCCCAGGGAGGGTGAGCGTGACGGCGAAGGGGAGAAGAGCGCCTGGCGCTCTGAGAAGGATAACCCTCGTCGTACCAAGAACGAGACGGACGACGACGGCTGGACGACGGTTCGCCGCTGAGTTAATTCTTCATCAGTCGGTGGCAGCGTTAAATGAGTAGCTACTGGCTTCTAATAACTGATAATAATCCTTTGATTTGTAGCTCGTAGTTTTCTTTGAAGTTTATTTTCTGTCCTGAAACCTTTCAGCCAAGTTTCTGTCCACCTGAAACCTCCTTAATGGACGAGCCTCAGACCTGATTCTGAACAACCAGGTGGTTAAAAGTCTTTTAATCTTTAAAACAAACAGACCTTCACTGCTAACTTCCCGAAGTTCTGACATCAGCGTAAAGTTTCCATAACTCCTCTCTTTCTCTGGAAGCTTCCTAACCGCTCGATGACTTGGTGGATTTAGATTTTGCTGTGCATGTTTCGAGCATCAACAGGTCACCTGATACTCGCCGTTTGCTTCTTTCCCGCTGCATCGCTGGTTCCAACCAGGCTGTATGTTTATAGACGAAGCCTTTATTAATAAAGATGTTTGCTCACCACCTCCGATCATCTGGTCTTGTTCTTTTCCCTCTCCGGGCTGATCAGTTGAACTTTGAACTGGATGTAAGCAGTTTCTCAGCAACTAAAACTCCTCTAAGGTCGACTCCAGAAGATTAAATCAGGACTCTGTGATGATTCTCTGCCACGCAAACAGAGATTTCTGTGATAAATTAATACAAATATTTGTATAAACATTGGTATTTTATTTTGGTAACTCTGATGTTTTCTGTAAACCTGCAGAAATGAGAGAAAAGTAACTTTTTTTCTTCACCGGTCGGAGTCAAACCGGCCTCTTCGTCAGGAAGAGAAGTTTTATTATTTGGGAACTTTAATCCTGGTTGAGTTTTCAGTGATTAGTTGTAGTTAACTACCTGTAAACGACCCGTGAGCCTCCGGTCATCTGTTTACCTGCAGCTCTGAACGACTCTAAGGACAACCTGAGAATTCAGGGAATTCCAAAACGATTCATCTCAAAAACCTGAAACCCAAGTTGTTTTTTTTGGAGGGTTTTTATTTTTAATTTATTTGACTTTGACCCTGTGTTGGTGCTTCATGGAGCCGCTGTCAGTGTCTTCAGGTCCGTCTCACCTGGACCTTCTGTCCGTTCTTCATGTCCAAACGTCTGCAGCTCCTTCAGGTTGGACGGTGCTGCTTGTGTCCAACAACCAGAGGTTCTCAGCTGGACGGAGGTCTGGGCTTTCACTGGACCATTCCAGGACCTTTAACTGGTTCTTCAGCAGAGGGTTCAGGCTCATTGTCCTGCTGGGAGGTGGACAGCATGATGCTGCCACCACCGTGCTTCCCTGTGGGATGGATGGTGTTCTCATCATGATGACAGGTAGGTTTGTCCCTGACGGCCTCCTGTCTGAGACTGTGGAGTCTCCTGTTTTTTACTTTCTGTGCTGAACCTGAGGCCACAGCTCGGTGGTCTGGTAATCCTGAGGCCGCAGGTTCGAGTCCAGGAATCCGGCGTGAAAGAATTCCCAAATCGATCATGTGAGTTCTCTCGCTGTGGCGACCCCTGAAGAAAGAGGCAACAAAAACAGGAAATATATTTATCTTTATTTATGGGTCAAACATGTTTTTTTAACTCCACAGGTGTGTCGTCTCAGGTGTTTGTTAATAAAGTTGACTAAATGACAGAATCTAAATAAACGCTCCAAAGAGCGGATCTGAGAGGAAAACAACTTTCTGCTCCATGATGGAGGCAGCTGGGAGGCCCGCCTCCTGAGGAGTTCAGGTTAGCAGCCTGTAGATGTCAGTAAAACACCGAGCAGAACCCTGACTGCAGAACACACAGCAGAACCCTGACTGCAGAACACTGAGCAGAACCCTGGCTGCAGAACACTGAGCAGAACCCTGGCTGCAGAACACACAGCAGAACCTGGTTCTGGAGCTCAGCAGTCACAGAACCATCGGCTCAGTCAGAATATTTGTTCTAATAAAAAAGTGTAAATGATTTCAGGTTCTCTTGTTTTCTCACATAAACCAACATTAATGAGAATAATGATCTTTAACTGTTAATATTAAAATAAAACCTGTTTTTCTTCATCATGTTTGTAAATAAAACAGTTTTTATTTCTGATTATTTAAAGCAAAGTGCTGAAATGAGCTCATGGTTTAAATTTTTAACGCTAATAAACAAAAATGCTTAAAGAGCTTCATTTATCTTTAAATACAGCTGGTTTTATAATTACTGCTTTTTATTTCTGCATGAATTAATAAATCTATAATCAATTATCTGACTGTGAATAAAATACAAACTATGATCCTACAGAGTTTATTTACTTTTTACTTTATTTTAAAATAAGTTGTTTTTTTTAAGATATAAGCTTTCTGCCTGACATGAATATTATTACAGTTAATATTATTAATATAAATAGTTATCCTGTACATCATCTGTGGTCTCAGCTTCTCACCGTAAACAAAGAAAAGATTTGACTAAAATGGATTTAGAAATAAAAACACTTCAATCAGGGAACCCTTAAATGTTAATTAAAACAGTTAATAATGTATTTATTATTTAAGCTGCTGACAGGTAATAAACCAGTAATAAGACTGCTTTAAATAAAAACAACAACACTGACTCTGTTTCTGATCATCTTCATCACTGGTTGTTTTTATTTAATTTTAAATATTTTAATACTCTCTGTAAAAAGGGATATAAATGTAATTAGTTAAAGCTGAACAATAAGGATAAAAACGTTAAAAATAAAAGTCAAACAGCTGCTGAAACGCTTCTTCATGAGTTATAAAGGTTTAATAAAAATGAATAAATCCTTTCTCAGGGTGGATCTGTTGGGAAGTGGCGCAAAGATGAAGGTTTTATTTTAAAAATGTCAACTTTTAGAGTTTTCTGCAGCTTCCGGTTTGGTTCTCTGTGAGTCTGTGGGCCCCGCGGCGCGAGGCGCGCGGCGGCTCCAGGTTCCGGAACACCTGGACGTGTTTGTCTCTATCCGGGGGACATCATGTCTCCTCGGCCCGGAGAGAAGACCGTTTATAAGGAGAGGAAACAAAAGGGAGATTTTTACCTCAAACATCCAGCAGGAAAAGAAGAGGAACTGAAATGGGTCCAACTGGGCCGACACGTGCTCGTCCGCGCGCGCTGCTTCACGGAGCCAGGCTCCACGGAGGCGGCGCTGGTGTTTAATTGATGTTTGTACAGATTTAAAAATATTAAAGCACCAATAAGAGACGCGCGCGTGCGTCTCCCTCCTCTCATTTAAAGGCCCTCGAACCCAAACCGGCAGCTCCCGCGGTTCGGATGAATGAGTTAAATGTCCTGCAGATATGTGCGCGTGAATGCGTGTGTGTGCGCGCGCAGGGGGAGTCCGCCTCTCTCTCCTGCACTACTTTTTTTTGACGCACTTTTTAAGCGTCTTTGCTCGTGCAGCTCCGGGCGCGCAGCAGCGGCAGCAGCAGCGGCAGAAGCAGCAGCAGCGGCAGCAGCGGCGGCCAATCAACATGCCCTCCCTGCCTTCAGAGGAAGCCACCGCGCTAATTAGGCTCGTGAACTAACAAACCTGCCTGCACGAGCCCGCTGGAAGAAGCACGATCACATCCATGGATTAGTCCGGGAGATTTCTTCCTCCACAACTTCTTTCTGCGCACAAACTTTGCGCCTTTTTCCTGGGAGTAATTTTCCTTGCAGCAGAGGAGAACTTCAGCCTAAACTGGGGAACCTGGACCTCCAGACCATGTTCCAGCCCGCACCCAAGAGGTGTTTCACGATCGAGTCTTTAGTGGCCAAAGATAACCCTCCGGCCGCCGCGGCGTCCCGGTCCGAGGAGCCCATCCGGCCCGCGGCGCTCAGCTATGCCAACCCGGGCCAGATGAACCCGTTCCTGAACGGCTTCCACTCCGGCGGCCGGGGGGTCTACTCCTCCAACCCGGACCTGGTGTTCGCGCACCCGCTCTCGTCGTCGCACAGTCCGCACGCGCTGTTCGCCAGCCAGCAGCGGGACCCGTCCACCTTCTACCCCTGGCTGCTCCACAGGTACCGGTACCTGGGCCACAGGTTCCAAGGTGGGTTCGGGTTTTGGCTTCTTTTCGTTCTGCTTTGGGCTCGGTTCGAGCGGTCCGGGTGGCGTCCTTTTATCCCCCCTCCCCCCTCAACCTAAAAGAAAATAAAAATAAATTTACAAAAATTAAAACAATCAAGTTTATAATTTTATTCTTTTTTTCGTTTTAGAAAAAATCAAACTGATTCAGTTTAAATAAGAAACAAAAAGTTTGTTTTTATTTGAGAATTAAATTCTTTTTTTAATTATATTTAAAGTCAGATTTTAAATTAGTTTGACTATTTTCTTATTTTTCAGACATTTTGTTTTAAATTTTAAATTTGTTTTTAAACTTGTAATAATATTATTTTCTCTGATAATTTTAATTCTGATATGTGTTGAGTTTTAGCTGCTTTCAGATGAAGAATCTTTTAGTTTAATTAAACTAAATTATATATTTTTTGTCTGATAAAATAATTTAATTTAATGATAAAATAAAATAAAATAACCTGATTTTAAAGGACAAATGCTGAGCAGCTTTTTGTTTTAATTAGTTCAATAGAATTAATTTAACTGATTATTCCTCCTCTTTATTTAAACAGTTTCTTGTTTCCTTTTTTATAAAAACACTAAAAGGTTTTATTTTTTCGTTTTTCCAGGCAACGAAACGAGTCCAGAGAGCTTTCTTTTGCACAACGCGCTGGCCAGAAAGCCCAAAAGAATCCGGACGGCTTTCTCTCCGTCGCAGCTCCTGCGGCTCGAGCACGCCTTCGAGAAGAACCACTACGTGGTGGGAGCGGAGAGGAAGCAGCTCGCGCACAGCCTTAGCCTCACAGAAACTCAGGTAAGACCGGAAGTGGCTGAAAATGAGGAATTTATTGTGGCGCGTAAAATCCGAGCTTTTTACGCGCAGATATTTGGAGCTAACAGAGTCCGTGCGCGTTGGACAAATTACAGAGGTGGTGTGTGTGTGTGTGTGCGCGCGCGCGCGCGCGTGTGTGTGGGGGGGTGTCATTGTTTGGGCCTTATAACCTCATTTCAGGAGGGCTTGAATTACTTTGTTTTGGGTGGGGGTGCTTTTCAAAACGGAGGCCAAATTAACCAGTTAACCATTTTATGGGGACGGGGTGATACAAAGAGCGATGCGGGTTCAGTGAACCCCCACCCCTCCCGTTGGAGCCCATCGGCCGCTGTCTCCTTTTTTCCGTCTCCTTTCTGGAGAAGCTGAGGGGAGAAATGAACCGTCACCTTCTCCAATTAGTCCACTGAAGGCTTATTAAACGCACCTCAGTTGCCATTTAGGAGCTCAAAGGGAGGAGGGGGGAGGAGGGGTGACAAAGCAAGGAACGAGTGATTAATCGATTTAGATGTTAATTCCCCCTCAGAGGTATTGATTATTGACAAATCCACTCTGGCAGAGTGTGTTCACATCCTGCTCACTTGTTCAAATAAATGTTTTGACGCGTTTTTAAACCGTTTTCTGTGAAAATCTGACTTCAGTTTTCAGGCTGACAGCTGGAGCTGAGGCGGCTTGAATTAAATAACAGAAAGATAATAAAAATCCTGGGATTCTAATTTAATTTCTCCTGTTTGAATTTATATTTAAGCTGTTAGTTTGTGGCTCGGTTTGGCTCTGTTTGGGTCGGCTTGGGTCGGTTTTACGCGCGGACGGGTCACCTCCGAGCCGCTCCTGACTCTGTTCTGCTCCGCTGCAGGTAAAAGTCTGGTTCCAGAACCGGAGGACGAAGTTCAAGCGGCAGAAGCTGGAGGAGGAAGGTTCCGAGTCGCAGCAGAAGAAGAAAGGATCGCATCACATAAACCGGTGGAGACTCGCGACCAAACAGGCGAGTCCGGAGGAGATCGACGTCACCTCGGACGATTAAAAGACTCGAAGCTGGACTTTTTACTGAAGGAGGACAAGGACGGATGGAGGAGACACTGAGGGTCGGACAGAGCCGGCCGCGCGCTCCGAACCGAGCCAGGACCGCCCGGACCGCCGGACCGACAGCAGATCTCATTTTATTTTTTCTCCAAATCATGTTTTGCACTTCCCCTCTTTTTTAAACGAGATACCAAAACACCTGCTTTTTTCTCTTTTTTCAACTTGAACTGCATGTCCTAATTTTTTTCTTGATAGTGAATTTAATTTGACAAGAAGAGAAAAAAAATCAAACATTTTTGATTTTATCGATTTTCAGACTGAGAGATGTTTTTTTTTTTTTTACAAAGTGTGCAGTCATGATTCTTCTCGTGTAAAAGTGATTGTGAAACATATGAAGTAGGTGCTGCGTTTTAGTGGGTTTTATTTTTCGATTTTTAAGAAAACAACAGAAAAAAAACAAACCTGGGGGGAAATCAGGTGAATCAGATCCTAAAAGGCATCAGGACATTCTTTCAAACCCAAAGCTTTACCTTCCTGTGTGGCTCCAAATGTCAGGATTTATTCAGCTCCACACAAATCATGAAGAAAAATAAAAAAAAACGTCAGAAAGCAGAAAATCAGACTTCAGGCACTGAACGGATTCCATGTACAGAAGAGCCTCTTTTACAGACTGTAAATAATCTTTGTGTTCGTGTTCAGTTTGCTACGATTTTAACACAAAGAATACTTCCAAGAAGTATCTGTAATTGTCAATATTTTGTCAATAAAGTTTTATCAATATGTCGCGCGCAGTCTTAGTGCGGCTCCTTGGTTCCGGGCGCAGAAACTTTGGATTCTCGCGAATTTTTTGCGCATTTTGCTCCTGAATTTTTGCTGCAGAGGCCCCTGAACGCGGGGCCCCTCTGTGGAAGTGCAAATCAGTTTGGGGCCAATTGTCATGCGGGTAATATGAGGAGGGGGGTGCAGTGGTCCACTTTAATCTCTTAATCCACAGATCCGAGGAGGAGGGGGGGTTTGGACATAATTTAGTCCAATCTGACTCCCCTCGTGACGCGATCAGGAGCCGCGCGCAGAAAAATGGCAGCTTTGTTTCCAAAAACAGGCTTCGGACTGAGCTGAGCATCTTTACGGGATTTTATTTACAAATAGATCTAAAAATAATAACAAGAATAAACCGGAAACCTTTTATTTTGAAGTGCAGCAGAAACTCGGAGGTTTGTTTTGGTTTTCTTTTCTGATTCGGATCCACAAAAGAGATAAAACAGGAATAAAAATCTGGAGAGAACACCAAAAGCTTTTTATTTTTTTTATTTTTTTAAAGGAAAGAGAGAAAAAAGCTTTATTACAAACCGAGCTTTGAGAGAGGGGGAGGATTAGAGGCCTGAAAGGGTCCCACAATAGTTAGAAGAAAAGGTTTCATGCTAATGAGGTTAATGCCCTTTGTATCTCCGGACTCCACAACTTCATTACTCCTATCACACACACACACACACACACACACACAGCTCTGCCTGGAAAGAAGTATTTGATAGCAGTCCTGTTCAAACTAGATAATTATATCTTTTCAAGTTGGAATTAAGATAAAAAAAGTGCATTGGAGGCGGTGAGCCTTGATCCGCTGCAAACAAATTCACCCCCCTCTTCCCCTCCTCCCCCCGAACCCCAGCACCAGTTTGGACCCATGAGACACGAGATCTTATTAAAGCCAAAAAAATTCAGCATTTCATTTGTAAATTCTCTCCTTTATTTGCTCTGTTTAAAAAATTAAAAGCTTAAATCTTCTTCAACGCGGAGAGGCTGAGGGGTTTAAAATAAGAAAAAAGAAATAAAATCTGAAGCAAATCTGATATTTTTAAATTTAAATAAAGCTGAAAATTAACTTTAAGATAAAATTAATTTATTTTAAAATGTAAAATAAAGTAAATCTGATTAAAACGCGGAACAGCAGCTTTTTCTGCGTGAACTCGATGTTTCATTTTTATTTATTCAGAGTTCAGGTTGTAACATTTAAAATGTTTAATCCTGAAAACAAATTACATTTTATTATTCTAATCTTTAATCTGAAAATTTAAAGTAGAAGAATAACATTAAAAACAGCAGCTTGAAGAAAACATTTTTTTTTCTTTGCGTAAATCCGATTTTTTTTTCTTTTCTTTATTTTTTGGAGTTCAGTTTTTTGAAATAAAATTTTATTTTTATTTTAAAATTCTAAAATAAAATTTAAATGTTGTAAAGCCTTCTGTAAACAGAACCTGACGGATTATTCTGGGATGGCCGAAGTCACGTCATAAAAACCTGGTTTCGGGTTGGGATGAAGCGCGCGCATCAGAACCTTCTCCACGCGCTCGTGGTGCGTTCAGGGCCAGACCTCCGCTGACCCCCTAATCCGGGACCCCCTCCCCCACAGACCCCCCATCTCCCCCGCATCTACTGGATCATTTAAATATTAATAAAAACAAAAATCCTCCTTTAACTTTCAGGAGATCCGCGCGCGTCAGCAGCGCGCGCGTTGGGAGCCATTTTGACGCGGCTGCGTTAAAGATTCAGAGTCCTAACAGTTGACCTCTGACCCCAAACCTTTAATCTGCAGGATCCTCTGATCCTCGTGCCTATTAGGTCCTAATTAGACACGACGATCCGCAGCTCTGAGTCAATAATTGATGGAGCCCAAAGCTCCTCGGAGCGGCTCGGGACCGAGCCCGAACTCCCGTCCTGAGCGCGTGACAGGCACCTGCGGGCCGCCGGGCCGCACCTGATCCGCTCGTGTCCCCTGAAATGGATCCGTGAAAGGAGAGCCTCCTCGGGCCTGACAGAAGGCGCGCGCAGCTCTAATCATCACTCCTCAAACAGCTTACATAATAAGAAATTAATCAGCCAGGATTTAGTTTCTGTCTTTATTATTAACAAAGAAGGAGGAGCTGCGCGTGTTTACCTGAACGCAACTGCGCATGCGCCAAAATGACTCGTTTACGGTGTTTTTAAAACTAAAGATTTCATTGATTTGATCAAAGTCCAGTTTTAGGTTTTAATCATGATGCGTTCAATGACCTGAACACAAACTGCAGGTTTGAATTTTAGTGTTTCCAAAGTTGGGGTCCGGACCCTAATTTGGGTCATAAAATGACAGGATATGGTCCTGAAACCAAACTAAATGTTTACTGGCAGCAGTCATTAATTTATTTAAAATATTTCAGTAATTGTTTTGTTTTTTTGTCTCATTAGAGAAACTTTTAGTCTCTGTCAGTTTTTTTTATTTTTAAACCTAAAAACGGAACAAAATGATCAGTTTTCTGTTTTTTATTTTTTAATTCAAAGTTCAGTTTAGATATTTCAGCATGTGGCGTTTAAAGGCAGCGTGATGCGTTCACCGACACTAAAAGAAACTGAACTACCGGGTTTTAAACGGTTTCCAAAGCTGCGGTTCGGGGCCCCACTTTGGGTCACAAAACAACATATAGAGTCCAGAAATAAATTAATATATAAATGATTTAATTTTGCTGTATTTTAAGCATAAAATATAAAAGAGAGTCATTTAAAAGTACTTTAATATTTATTCCAGCTGTTTGTGCCTCAGTTTGTTTTTGGCTGATTAATAACCATCAGTTTTTATTCTGTGGATCATGAGCTGAAAAGTTTAGAAATTAATGTTTTAAAAACATAAAATATTAATAATAATTAGTATAATTCTTAATTAGAGCAGAGACTAAAATGTGACGGTTTAAAGGGACAGTTCAGACGTTTTTGTGTCCTGAGAGGAGCTTACGAAGAGTTAATATCTTACCTGTCGTGGAGTTTAATTCGGCTGTGACTGACGAGCTAACGGCTAGTCTGAACGCAGCGGAGGTCACAGCCTTCCTGTGAGTTCACGCTGTGTTCAGACTAGCCGTTAGCCCGTCGGCTTAAATCGTTCTAAAGTTTTTCTCCACACTTTTAAAACGGGCGACGATGTTGCTGCTTGTGTTTGTTAGCAAAATATCAGATTTTACCGCCGAGGCACTTTTAGCTCAAATAAGGAAAGAATCGGCTCGGTGAGCTGGAGCCTGACGGGGTAGTAGCTGAGAGTCGTCCCCAGCAGGGAGAGAAGGAGCTGAAATGTTCTCTGTTTCGGCTGATGTCAGTCCGACCTTCGGCTGATGTCAGTCCGACCTTCGGCTGATGTTCGTTTCCCTTCCTGAACTTTGGTTTAATATTCCTCCAGATTCTCGGCGTTTGTTTCCTATAATGACTCTGAGGAACAATTTGGACAATTTGCTGCAGTTTGATTTGCATGTAAGTGTTCGGAGCTGCGAGGAGGGCGCCCCCCCCCTCACCCCCCCACGGCTCCCCT
>NC_051451.1:28123290-28138861 GCF_001649575.2 Kryptolebias marmoratus | reverse complement strand
GGGGGGGGAAGGGGGTTCTCCTCGGCTGGTTCCTCTGAAGGAACAGAACCTGTGAGCTGCAGGTGGACCTGTCAGCACCTGTTCCGCCTCCTGGGGACAAGCTCCGCCCACTCCCGTCAAGTTTCCTCTGGCTGAGCAGGTGTCTGCCTGTTAGCGAAATATCTCATGAACGTTCAGGAAGTGATCACTACAACTCATTAACCTCTGGAGCCATCTTGATTCAAGATGGCTGCCGCAGCCAAGCAATCTAAGAAACAGAAAAGTGTCTCTAACTCAGATTTGGTGTCTCGTGACTTTTATGTTTTAAAATAAAACTTAAAAAATAAACAAAATAAAGTTAAGGTTGGGGATTCCTGGGAGGAATGCCTATCACCCGCCGCTCCTCACACCAGAGTTTGTGTCTTTGTTGGGAATGACTCTCAGCTACTACCACACCGAGCTTCAGCTCATTAACTGTCAAACTCACTGAAGCAGAGACGTTTTTGTGTTTGTCGATGCTGATTAGTTGTGGCGGCCATCTTGCATTGAGCTGCAGACGTTTCATTAAAGTCCGTATAGTGGGTCAGGCGATATTTTGCTAACAGACACCTTCGCCTTTTGGCGGCGGGTGATAAAGAAACGAGTTTCAGGAATCTGGATGTCCTCCGCTGTCGGCTCTGAGACCAAAGTTTTGATCTTCGTCGGTTTGATGAAAGACATGAAGACAAAGAGAAGAATCTGAGGTCAGAACGTGGAGAACGATCCTGTTTCTCCGGCTGCAGAATTAAAACCGGAGAGACGGGCGACGCTGAAGAGCCTGACTTTAAACAACATGTTTGACAGGAGCAGCAGGGCTGAGCGCCCGAGCGCCCAAGAGTCCGGGGGCCGGAACGCCCGGGGGCCGCCCAGCCAGCAGCAGTAATTCAGGTTTGACATCCATTATGAGCAAATGAACAACTTAGCGGCTGAGCGGAGGATCTAACCCACACTGATGATTCACCGCAGCATTCCTCCTGCTCAGCTCCAGCTTAGCTATTGAGGACAGGGACAGGGACGGCGTGCAAAGATCTCCGCTGGAGTTTAGACAGAAGACGTCTAATTAATAACAAGCCGGGTCTCACTGAGCTGCGGCTCCAAACGCTGAGAAAATGGTCCCGATTTTCTGTTTTCGTCTCGCTCCACGGTTCGCAGCACTGCACTCTTGGCCGTGCACATTATTTCTGTGCGCCCACCTTTCAACCAGTCAGAAAAGAAAAACAATCCAAACGATTCAAACAACAAACGCCTTCATGAAAGCACAGAGGAAGAACTTTCTGATGGTTGGAGACAATTATCCAGATTCTGTTCCCGCTTCGCACCCGGGTCCAAGATTTATTTGTTATTCATTCATCATTCAAACAGCAGTAAATGTGTCCAATCTTTTAATATTTAGTACAAAATGTTCTTCCTCAACAGCATTAAAGTAAACAAGTATAAAAGCATACAGAGAACCAAACTCAGGTTTAAATAATAATAAAATGTGTAGAAATACAGTGAAAAACACATCAAGCTGCATAAAATGTTCCTGAATTAAACTGAACTCGTGGTTAAAACAGCTGATTTGATGAAGTTTATTTTCCTCCACCTTAAAGATGGACGTTTATGGTTTAAGGCGGTATCTCAGCGTTCTCAAACGAGTCTCCAGAATGTCTCGAAATGCTCTCAGTTTCCTCACGAGTCTCAGAGACTCGCTGTCCTCTCAATCGAGTTTCGAACATGTTCCAAAAGTTTGTGTCTCCAACTCGTCTCTAAAGCTGTCCTCTGACAGAAACTGTCCGAGGGAAATGTTCAGGTCTAAAATCTGCAATCATGATAGATGATAATCATTAAGAAACTGCCTCTCTTCTTTCTAAAAAACAAAGTGTCCGACCCAGAACACAGTTTTACGAGCTGCAGACACAGAAACAGGCCAGGATTTCCTCTCAAAACACGATTAAAATCAGAATTCAGTGAGACGGAAACAGAAAATTAAACTTTTCCTTAAATTCCTGCAGTTTTCCACCAACTAGAGTCCGTCTGCCGCAGAGCAGTGAGTTACCACCAGGATTTCAACCAGTTTTTAATAATTATTTATGATTTACATGGATGTTTCCACCTGGAGCCTCGGACGGTTTCTGTCAGAGGAGAACTGTTGGACGTGTTGGCAGCGCTCGCCACGACGCTGCGGACATTTGGAGGAATTTGTTTGAACATGTTTGAAATTCAGGTGAGAATGTTTTGAGACAAACACCCAGCTGCTAACAGCTGCAGCCCACTGAGACTCTGACTGAAAGGGATATTATAAGCTGTACTTTGCACATAAAGAACGATTATCTTACCTGTCGTAGATACTGTCGCTCTCTGAGACCTCAGGGTTTCGTTCTGACGGGACTGAAGAGCTAACGGCTGGTTTTAGCGTTTCAAACGCTGATATTTAAACTTTTACCTGTCGTTAGTTTCATGTATTGTGGTTACTCTGACAGAAGTGCTCCAAGGTGGCGCTGGAAGTGCTACAGCTAGCTGCTGCTGCCACTGTTTGTGTCTGAGGAATGAAAGGTTTGTGAAGTCGAGCTCAGCTGATAAGAAACGTTTGATTCTGAAGCTGTTTTAAACCAACTTCCTGTTGGGCTCAAACTGCGTCTACAGCAGGTAAGATATTAACTTTTAACACAGAATCCCACTTCAAAAATCCCCCTTAAATGTCCCTTTAAGGGGGAATAAGTGCTCCTCACAGCCGGGACTCTTTGAAGTCGGGGGGTTAATATCAACAGTTGTGCAGCTCCACCTGCTAACGCTCGCCGCTGCACCTTATAATCACATGCAGCGTGAGCGTGTGAAGTCCGAGCGCACGTAACCCACGGAGACGTGTGCGCGGCTGCACGCTTTGATGTGTGTCACTTTCTGAGGATGAATAATTCTGGGCTGGGAGTCAGAAAAAACAAGGCCGGGGACGGTTAGTTCACGTCCTTCGGAGACAACACGGTGTTGGTCGTCCTCGTCCAGCAGCACGCCGCGGTGAAGTGCTGCTGGTTATTTTTTATTAGAAGGTGAGCGAATCAGAGCACTTCACACATGAAAGGCACCAGCAGGTCAGTTTAATCCTCTCCTGCTCACCATCCTGCTGTCCTTTCAGAGGGCACGGGACTCCAGAGGCTGGTCAGAAGGTGTCTGAGTCTCACCATGAATCTAATTAGATCTCTGACTAACGTCTGATCGTCATCAAAGAGGAAGAAGAAGAAAAACACGGAGGTCTGACGGTTTCCTTTGTGTAAATTTAGATTTCTTGTGTCCGGCCGGCTGAGGAAGGTTGTAATTAAAGGGTTGGACGATAATTGGGACGACGTCTCTCTGGGGCGTTGGAGACTTCCTGTTCTAACCGACTTCTTCTCTTTCAGGACGCAGAGAGCCGAGGCGGGCGATAATGTTTTTACCTGCTTGTGTTTGATAACAATCAGGTGATTAACTGTCTGCAGAGCAAAGACAAAAACGTCTCTGAGTCAGTCCTTTTCACAGGTATTCAGTAAAGTTTGGTGTGGTAGTAGCTGAGAGTCGTCCTCAGTGACTCCATCCCATCCATGAAAGGATGACCTCAGTCTAAACCTCGCACATGGAGGGCGGCGGGCGATATGCATTCACCTCATCAGGAGGAAACTGCCTCAGCTTTCCTTCTGGTTCCCAGTTTGTGTTTATGAATCTTCGCAGCATCTCCAGTGGAACTAATTTGCCACAGATTCCTGATTTCCTGTGAAATCAGATACGATTGGAGGCGAATGGCTGCAGGACGGGACGGCGCTCTGTTCTCGTCGGAGACATCTCCGTTCTAATTATCACATTAACTTCAGATTGGTCGACTGCGCCGCTGATAAAGAAAGTTCACCTGGCCTCAATTAACTATATTTATCTGAGATTATCCCTCCGTGAGATTTGTGCTCGGGTAGAACGATTAGTGTTATTAAGAGTCGCACATATTCAGGATGAATCCGTTTTCAGACAAAGTGACGTCTCGTAAAGGAGGAGAAATTAAATCAATGAAAGAAAGCAGGAGGTTCCTAATTGTGCACTTTCTCCCCCTTCTTGCTTTAATATCACATCTGCAGATAGATTCTTTTGAACTGAAAATTTAATCTGATAAATTTAAACAAAATAAAAACCTGAAGAATAGAAAACCTAGCAGGAATAAGCGGACAAAATGGCCGACAGTTTGATGTAGAAACTGCAGAAGAGAACCGAAGATCTGAAGAAACATTAAAGCTGCTGCTGGTGGCTCATTCGGATCGCCATGGTAACCAAACAACCGTGTCTGTCACTCCCTGACTGTGCTCTTAATAAGACAGGCAGAAAGTACAACCAGTCCTGAAACAGTTTAGAAGTTCTGTAAAATGTAAATAAAATAAAATAAAATTATAAACACAACAAAACAGTAAACATGTCAAATGTTTTAAGCAACAAAAAGGTTATATTAGTAAAAAATAATTAAATAAAAGGTCATTTTAATTTTTATAACAGCAACACATCTCAAAATAAAAAAATTCCTCAACAGAAGATTCTGAATCATCATCTCCAGATCATAAAATCAATCTGTAGAAACCTCTGAGGTCAAAGGTCAAGGCTGGTTCTGCTCAGGAACACTGTCTGTCCACAGATGCTGCTTAAAGCTCTATCAGGCAGAGAAGAAGCCAGATGTGAACAGATGTGTCTCCTCTGGAACAAAGAGGAGAACTGTTCTGAGGTCAGCCTGCCTCTCTGATGGTATGGGGGTGCATTAGTGCCTCCCATCCAGGACTGTTGAACAGACAGAATGGGACAACCTCAGGTCCAGATGTTTACAGATGCTGCACAGAGGAGAACATCTGGAGCTACTTTAAGGAGACGAGTTGCTGCCAAATAATACCTGATATTTTCCTAAAAACGGTGCAATTTCTTAGTTCAAGCGTCTGATTTGTTTATTAAGTTCCACTGTGAATAAATTATATGTTTATGAGATTTAAAAATCATCAGATTCTGTTTTTATTTACATTTTACACAACTTTTTCAGCACTGAGGTTGTAGAAACCATCACAGAAACACGAGGAAGAACAACAGGTTCTTCATCGTTCCTGCGTCGGCACCCTTAATAAGTAAAATTAAGATCAGTGAACTAGAACCTGAGTGCTGCAGGGCCTCTGACAAACATGGCCGCTGGTAAAAGGCTCCGGTTGTGACTGTAAACAATGGCTCTAATTTACTATAATGGTTCAATGGGTCTAAAGCTCTGGGAGATGCAATGACCAGTCTCAGTAGCTTAATTATCGTTCTAATTTGTATTAGCACTCGCTATCCTCTCAGGGATAATTATGTATCTTGTGTGTGAGCGAGCTTAATGAGGTTAACTTGAGTCTTTACATGGAAGAGGAGTTCAGTCACCCGAAAGAGCCAGAAAAGCTGCTGATTGTTGTTTTTCCTCCTATAGAGACGGTGACCATTATATGTTTTAAATCCCGGCGGGTCTCAGCGGGGGCGGGGGGGTTAGTGAGCGGCTCAGGTTGAAAGGCGGGAGTTTTACACAGCTGAGGGCACGCTACAAAGGCAGAACCACAGCCACGCTGACCAGAGGAGATAAGAATCAAAGAATGTTCCCATCAGATTAGAATAACTTCGCTATCATTCACTGTGTCACTTCCGCCCCCCCTCCGGTGACAGTTTCAGGAAATCTCAGCTGCTCTACCCGGAGCGAGTCACCGTGCACTGAAGTGAATCGTGTTTAGAAGGTATTGATAAGGCCGATAAGAGCTCGATACGATCTGAATTCCTCAAGTCCTGTGATCACACTCTGTTTCCCTCTCAGTTCAGTCGTAACGTACAGAAAAAGGACTTTCTTTCTCCCGTGGCAGAATGTAATCAGCAGCTAAAGAGTTATTGTTTGTTTGGTGCACCACTCCCACTTTAGCTGTTTTTCACTGCAGGTTACAGGGAAGGAAACCATCTTATCTGTAGCTAGGAGAATTTATTAGTGTGAAAAAGATAATTGCTATTCATAGGCCACTGGGGGCTGATTTACAACCACTAATATATAGGATTCCTAAAGCCGTTCTTTAGCTTTTTTTTATCTCCAGCCTTGCCTGCAGCGCGTAGGAGAGCGAGGTCACGCTGGATGATGAGGGATGGGCAGGGCAAAGCCTCCACTCAGAGCAATTTGGCTGAAGACTAATGTGTGAGGAAGTAGCTGACGTCCACGCAGGTCTGCCTGGAGCTGACAAACACCTGTTCATCCTAACCTGTAATGAGTCTGCAGCCTAGATCCGTCTGAGCCCATTCTGTCTGAAACACAACAAAACCTCCACCATTATTGCTTTAAAGTCTCTTTTATTGGATCTGAAGATGCCTGTTAAAGAAAAAACCACGAACCGAACGTTTTCTGTTCTCCTTCCGGCGCCAGATCCACGGAGTCGTGGTTCTGCTGATCATATTACCTGGAACACAGGTAGACGGCTTCTTAAAGGTTGGAATAGATGGTTTTAGGCAAAACAGGAAATGAAGAGTTCTGGGTCTGTCTGTCCGTGATGATCCTCCAGGTGACCTGCAGGCAGCGGGGGCTTCATCAAGCCTGCTCAGATGTGAGGTCACGGGTTCAAATCCCAGGTGTTGGGGCTTACAGCCGAGCACGGGCTGCTCCGGAGGGAACCATTTCAGAGCAGAAACCTCTGAGCGCATCTGCACGAAACATGTTTGTAAACAAGCTGAGCGCCGAAACGAGCCGAAGCAGCCAAAACTGAAGGACAGGAACAAATGGTTCATTTCGGAAAACAGCTGCTAAAGGTAAAATCAGCTAAAAACTGCAAAACTGTTGTTTGAAAACCAGCTAAAGAGCAGCTGAAGGGAGCAAAAAATAACAAAACAGATGCTAATATCAGCTAAACTGTAGCTCAAAGCTAAAAGGAGCAGAACATGAGAAAGCTAGAAGCACTCGGAGAGCGCAAACCATCATGGTGATGTCATAATGGGACTGATGACATCATCACTGATGTCATCACTCGACCACAGGGTCGTTAAAGTACTTGTAGGACAGATTGTGATCCCGATCAGCTGTTTTTTGTGACGACTTCAACGTTTCCTGGAAATTTAATTCAAATCTGTTCCTTATTTTCTCACAGACAAACAAACAAAAAAACAAACAAACAAACAAACAAACCCTACTGACAACATTTATCTCCTTGACAAAGGTCAATTAGCAAAACTGCAGCTAAAAGCTAAAAGTAGCATAGGAGGACAGAAACAGAAGCAGCAGCTGAAGAAGATTAAAGTTTCTGAAAGAACTGAAGAAGTTTCAAGTGGAAAATATTTATAAATAAAAAGTATAAAAACCAACAGTCGCAGCATCCATCAGCCGAACGAGCCGAACGTTTTGATAAACGGCTAAAGTAGCAGAAAGTCTGGTGAACGTTTACTTTGTTCCAACAGTTTCTCAGTATGTGTCGGTGAACAGATTTAAATAAAAAGTGCCAATCTTTACTGCTCAACATTTATAATATTCTACAGGTAACGTTCGGGATGAGTTCCCCTCAGGAACACGGTTTCCATGGTTTAAACCGCCTGTTTAAACTTTGTATTCTGTGTTTCAGTCAGGGAGCAACAGACACAGGTGTGTGGTCTCCATGGCGACCCCAACAAGCCACCGGCAGCAACTTAACCTTTCTTAGATTATCACTGAAGAGAGTCCTGGACTTTAAGGAAGAAAGTTGATAAATGTTGGAGTTTTGAGTTTTTGGCGCTGTGGAAATGTTCCAGTTTTCGCTCCGTCCAGCAAACCTCAAACCGCAACAGGAACACGAGGATTCTTCTTCAGCGTAAACCTTCACACCGACACAAGCAGAAGGACCTTCAGTCCATCTGAGAGGGTCGCCCCGGGGCGCTCGTAAAAATTTAATCTAAATGACTGCTCGCTTCTGCGCCTTGTCTCCTCGGAATAAAGGCCGTTTAGTGCCTGGAAAAAAGTCTTACAGCGACTTCAAAGATTCCTTAAACGCCTCCCGGAGCAAGAGGAAGCATCTCTGTGTTTGGCCTTTGCGAGAGCTCAGTCACACAGGAACAATAAATCTGGCTGATTCCTACATTCCTCCTCAGATCATGTGATATACCCAAACAGCGGGGTAAACTCTCAAACTGCTCCGGCCTGTTCTCGCTCGCTCGCTCTGTCTCTGCAGCCCGGCGATTAGATCAGAGCTGAACTTTTTGGTGAAAATATTTCAGGAGAAAAAGATAAGTACACACAGCTGGATGCGTTTTGGAGCGCAATTGGCCTTTTGTCATAGGAAGGGATGTGTGGAAGAGCCCGAATGAAAATGCTGCTGCGTCTGAGTGAACCGAAGCAATTGTGTGGGGGGAAATTGTTCGGCTTTAAAATGCAGCAAAACAACTTGTGAGAAGTTTTTGGCCGCATACAGAGAGGTTTTTTCTTCCTCTGGTGAAGGGAGTATGAAGAAGAGGAGCACAGTGTTGGGCGTGTGCCAGCTCTGCCTCCTGTGGTTTCACTCATAACAACCTTGCATGTGCACGGCTCTGAGGACAGCATTGATTTAAAAGGGTATTTCTTCTTTCCTCGGCTTTAGCAAAACAAGCTCCTATGTTTGGATAGACCCTGTAAGCAGCTCACTGACCTGAGCAATGGGTCAGCTTAAGTCAGACCCCCCTCCGCAACATCTCATCCACTCCTCCTCCCTCCGTTCTCCTCCTTTCGGCTCAGAGTAGCGCGGGGAAAGGGAAAGTGCTCTTCAGGGCAGGCAGCCCTGCCCGCCAGGTCAGGGGAGTTGCTCAGGAAAACAGGAAACTGACAAAAGAGACAAATGGTAGGTCTCGCCCAAACACGGGTCTTTAACCAGTTTGTTAAAAAGGCCGAACATCCATAATTACTGCAAGGGTCTTTCTTCAAATAATTACCGCAGCTCTGTTTGGCTAATAAACAGACGAATGTGTTGGTACCTTTACAGCTTTAGCTTTGTCTCATGTGTACCTGTGTGAGAGTAAACACAATAAAACAGAAAATAAATGATTTGTTCGTACTGTTATAAAACAGTACGGACAGATCTGTTAAAGAGGCGGTTAGTCTTTGGTTCATAGTCGTGTCGGACCTGAAGCCTTGAAGCTTTCCGTCAGACGTTCAGTTTAAAGAACAAACGGCCTCTGGGTGGTTCGGTTTGGTTGTTCTCCTCTGCTGAGGAGATTACAGATCTCCATGTTGAAGCAGCTTCCTGTTCCTCTGACCACAGCTGAGCAGGTTATTCAAACGTAGATGGTTCCTGGGACGGCAGCCAACCTCCCAGGACGTGGACGCAGGGGGCAATGCGACCCCAGATGATACAAAATAATTCAAGCTGAGCTCCAGGGTGGAGGTTTCTGATCACATTTTGAGTCATAATGATGAAAGAAGATCCAGACAAACAGGAAAATACATGCTGACATCAGTTGATTATCGTGGAAAACCAATAAAATTATTTATTGACCTTTGTCTTCGGACGTTTTGCTAAATGCATCCATCTGTAAGACAACGACGATGTCGCTGCCTGAGCTTTACGGTCGACCGTGGAGAAGTTTCTACTCAGTCCAGGTGAGATGTTTACCAATAAAAAGCTTTTACAGCCTGTCAAACACAAGAAACTCTAGAATTTAAAGAATCTTTGAGGATATTTACGTACAAATATTGTGACGAGGGAACATTTTGAACTGATGTGAAGAGCTCGGTCACAATTAGGTAATGTTTTATATTTTCTTGGGACGTGCTGGAGGGAGGATTGAGTGTGTGTGTGTGTGAGTGTGTGTGTGTGTGTTCAGAGCAGAGAAGCTGCTTTTGGCCACAGGGAAAGATAAGCGCAGGGAGTGGAGCAGGTTGGGGAGGAGGCCAGGCAATCAGAGAGCAATCTGAGGCAGTGTTTAGTGGTCCTGTAAGATCTGCTAAACTGGCCCTAATTTCCCCTGTTGTAGGAGATGTGTGAGCCGAGGTGGAAAGGGCCAGAAACCGGGGGGGCCGGGCAGGCCGGGGGGGCTTTAGGCTGTCAGCGTGGAGTTAATCTGAACCTGGGGCGACACGTTCACGTTTGATGGAGGCCAGAGATAGGAGGCCGGAGCGGCAGAGGAGTGTTGGGAGAATGAAAGATCGCCCACACCTGCGAGGGGCTGCCGAAAGTTACAACTCACTCCGCTCGGGCTCCATCTGTCAGGAAACTTTCACCCCTAAATGTCCTCCATGTGAAACTGCATACTTTCTTATTTTATTGATTTAATAACCTTTATATAACCAGGTAGAGACGTGGCCGAGGACACAAACAGGTAAAGTTCATCATAATGATAGTAATAAACAGCAGGAATAAAAGAGATAAAAACTATCAGTTAGAACATTTATAAAGTCTTGAAGATCGGCCTTAAAAATCTGACCTAAATCAGGGAATAAAATTAAATCACCAGAGAATAACCTCCAGACGATTTCTAACAATATAAGAAATATTTCCAGAAGTCTACAAGTCAAATTATGCTCTGTTCTTTTTATTTATAATAATTAGGCTCCAATAAGCAAACTAAATAGGAGAAAACACACACATATATATATTTTTTTCAAGCTGATAAAATCCTAAATAATCCTCTTGGAGAGAAATATGAAGCGTCACCCCTTGAGGTTTGCTCTCTTTGGACCCACATCTTGGTCTGGAGATTAATCTGTGCCATCAGGAGCTTTTGATTAACTTATAAATCCAGAATGATTAAGGATCCTCTCCTTTCTTTGCACCGTGAAACTCTGAGATCCGGAGCGGAGGGGAGGTCTGTCTCCACGAGCCACGGCGTCGTAAACATTCATCACAGGCAGGGATTTATTTATCAGCTGTCGGAGCTGAAAGGCGTTTTTCTTGGTGCTGTTTCCTTCATTAAAGTCAGCAACAATCTGGGTTCTAGATGCACCGTGGGCCGGTGGTGCTGAACGCAGAGAGGCTGTAAGTGCAGACTTTCAGAGAAGAAGAGAGGAGAACATTAATCCCCCTCTTCTGTCTGTTTCATCTGGCCTTTTCTTGCTCTTTGCCAGGGAAATGCTCTCGCCTCAGCTGGCAGCTCAGACGGCACCTGAAGCACAGCACATCTGGATCCGAGACAGACGGAGGGATCGAGTGTGTGTGTGTGTGTGTGTGTGCTGGGCTGCACAACATGTATGGACATCACAAAGCCACTTTAGGATTGGGCGATAAGGCGGTGAAGCCGTGTGTCTGCGAATCCCAAAACAGCATCAGTATTGTTGTGAAAACTGTCTTTAAAAACTGAACATTTAATCCTGTTTAAAGACACAGTTTGGTTTTAAAGCTGATTTTTATCAGCACCGTATCCGTTGTGTCATCAGTCAGGGAGGATGGAGAAAGAGGCAAAAGTCTTCATCCAGGCTAGGCTAACAGCTGGGCTAACATGGGCTCATAGTTTATTGTTTTTCAGGCCTATAAAATAACTAAATAACTCTTCCTCAAAAACAACCTACTGGTGTAAACCTGTAACGTGTGCTCCCACAGAGAGGAAGAACCAGGCAACCAGAGAAACATGCAGCTGAGAAAATCACGTCTATTTTTTGAGCAATGCTAACAAGACTTTATTCTAGTCCGTGCACATTATGATTATCTGCTGGAGTAGACTTCAGAATGAGCAGTTTTTGATGATATTATTATTTATCCTCTGCAGTTTTCTGTCAGAGCAGAACTCCTGCAGGACTCCATGTTGGGTTGGAGACGTCTGCGACAGCTGTGTGACGATTTCAGGAGATAGTTTCTTGTAAAAACATGTTCAAGACTGCAAACCTCTGCAACTCGCTCCAGGAAACTGAGGACCACGGCGAACATCTCCAGACGTTTCAGAGCTCCTCACCAACAGTCGCAGCCCAGCGAGATGCAGACGAAACAAAAACATGAAAAGAGGCAAATAACCGTACAGATTTTGCTCTCAGAGTCCCGCTGAGACGAAAGTAACAACTCCAGCCAAAGAATACGTGTGCATCCCTCACAAATCTGTGAATTATTATCCGGAGCAGAGGAGTGAGTATTTCTGCAGCAGAAAACAAGCTCCCAGCTGGGACTGAAACTGGTTACGT
The DNA here is from genome assembly GCF_001649575.2 of Kryptolebias marmoratus. Taxonomy (NCBI): domain Eukaryota; kingdom Metazoa; phylum Chordata; class Actinopteri; order Cyprinodontiformes; family Rivulidae; genus Kryptolebias; species Kryptolebias marmoratus. Next base: position 28,126,776 of record NC_051451.1, on the reverse strand, counting down.
CCTGCGTGCACGTGTCCTAAATGAGTCACGTTAACATATTGAGATGTTTTACAAGCCCTGCTTCGCTTTGACGTTTCTGTTAGACGCATTACCTTTGCAATCTGTGAAGCTGCGAGCTCTGCGCTCGTACGTGGAATGTTTCTGGCCGAGTGTGTTTTGAATTTTGCACGCCGTTCGCTCTCCATATGTTTGCCTGGAGATGGAGGGTGATGTGTATGAGCTGGAAACCCAAGTTCTCCCCGCTATTCTTATGGGACTCATCTAAAAAACTTGGCGAAATGATTGGGTTTGATGAGTGACCTGCAGCGGACTTGTATATGCACATGTCCAGAGTGGAGTTTAAGGCTCTCGCTGAATAGATTGTGAAAGAACATGTCAGACAGAATTCCTCTCAAAGCTAACAGATCAGGGTGCTTTATAAACGCACAGTGTTGTGAAAAACAAATGAACCGGCAATTCATAGATCCCATTTCACACCCAGGGCCAATTAAGACTGCTTTAAATAACATGAGGAGCTGATGGAGCTGTCCTCACCCTTAACACCGTCACCATGGAAGCATGAGCGCTCATTGCCCTGCAGTTTATCAGCATGTGGCCGACAGCAGGAACACACAAGAGAGCCTTGCGGTGAAAAATAATGGGCACATCTTTACACCCTCCAGCCCTTTACACCTGCAAACAATGTCTTCGCTTCTAAAGTGGATGAAATGGTGGTGTTGGCAAGAAACAAGCCCGACCGAATCACCTGTAAGAGCCGGCTCGTCTCGTCTCTCTGTCAACCTTTCTGAAAGAGGCACCATTTGCGAACAGCTAACTGGCAATGCCGGGTGTGAGAAAGTGTTGCTGGGATATTTCGCCACATGAAGGGAGGACCAATTGTGTGTACAGCACCATCTCTGCAGGGATTAGTGGTGCCATTAAGTGGCGATGAGTTGCGGTGGGGGGCCACATCCCCGGCTCCCTCATTAAATCGCTGGCAGCTGCCCTTTATCACAGCCACCATACTGTACCATCATCACTCTCACAGCACACACTGTGGCAGACTAGGACCCTTGGCCTCTTAAACTGTAATTAAACTTTAGGAAAGTTTAATTACCGGGTTTGTGAGGAACACACTTATTTCTTCCCCTGTAATTGCATCCGTTTTTGACATAAATGACCATCATTTTTTACTGTTTCCAATTTCTTTTTTGTTCACAAAAACCAAGATTTGGGTGACTGGAGGCACGATTAATTACAGAAAAATAACCTCCTTTTCAACACCTAACGACACTGTTCTCTTTTTGTTACCCTTAATTAGGCTGTTAAAGGTCCTGTGGTCCTCAGTTTGGGATGACTCTCAGCTACTACCACATCAAGTTTTAGGTTAATCTCTGTAAAGCTGAGTTTTAGCTCTTTGTGTTGGCTGAGGTCTCTTAGCTGCGACAGGAAACTGAAAATGGTTTAACTCCTAAAGTTTTATATCCGATTATTACTTTCTCAAAGTTTCATTAGGATACAGATATTTTACTAACAGACAAATTAATATCTATTTGTTTTTGTTGCTATGTGGCAACGATTTATGCAACTAAATGCTGCAGATTGAGTTGCGTCTTCAGAACTGATGTTGCTTCAAGTTCGGCACAGAAAGCAGTTCTGTCAGAAGCCAAACGCGACGATCTTCTTATTGGCAGAAACGCTGGCAGCATTACAGACTAGTGTTTGATTTGAAGGATAATAAAGTTGATTTTGTTCATATTTCTCCTGGAGAAGTTGCCCTCCTGCCTGCCAGCTACATCTGGAAACAAATACAGTTTTACCTCAACGTGTAAAAGCAAATCCTGTATGCTAATTACGAGCACGGCTGGAGAATAAACAAGTGAAATCTGTAACCTGTGTCAATTTCTGATATTAGCACCATGAGATATGAGTCTAATTTCAAGGCAATTAAGATGATCTCTTCCCTGTTTATTTATTTTTTATTCCACAGCCGTCGTTTTATCCATACATCAAATTTGAGCCCCTAGAATTGTAACGAACCTGATTGCATCTGCAAATCCACCTATTTTCTGGGCGTTTGGTGTAATTACACGGCAAAGGGACACAATCCAAGACAGCCGGCGTCCGTGTTGGCTGAAATAATTACTCAGAGTTAAAGTTTCTGCGGCGGCTTGAAGTTTACAGATTATTCTTTCATTGTTGTGGAGCAGAGATCGCAGGGATGATAGATGCCACACGGGCCCTCCAATTTGCCACTGAGTGTTTTCTCATTACCTGCAGAGCCGTTGTAGTTAAAAGAGCCATAATGGAGATCTGTATCCCGGCCTGCATATCTGATCGAGGGCCTTTAAAGATTAAACAGCCAACTAAACATTTGGCGTTCCTCGCAGAGTTTCTGTTTGATGGCTGGACGGACTCTCTTCAAAGGTGTTGTCTTTGTGCCACCATGAATATGTAAACATTATTTCTGTTAATCCATTTGGTCGTCCTGTTTGCTCCTGGGGGCCGAGTCATGGACGCTTTTTATTTTTATTTTTTATCAGGAAACGCTTGGATCGCTGACGGCTCATAACCTGAGAGAGGAAATCGGGGTTTTATTCTAAATTAATCAACAGAAAACTGAAGCCTCATCTTTTTACATCAACACATGAAGGAAACTATCAGAGTAACTTGTGCAAAATAAATTAATTAATTTCTTTATTTGGAACAAAACTAAATCTATAAAACGCTGACTGGCAGAAATATTTATTTGTTCTCATGATGATTTTATCGATCCGAATATCGATTATTAATTTTATTATTGACATCCTGCAGTTTAAAGCTCAGACCTTCAGCTACTAATTCAGCTGTTTTCTGCTTCGAGCTAGCTTTGCTACCTTTAGCTACTTTAGCTGTTTTTAGCTTCTTTTGTTTTGATACTTTCAGCTAGAAGTTTGCTAGTTTTAGCTGGCAGTTTAATCTCTTCAGTTTCCTTCCTATTAACTGGAATTTTGCTGTTTTTATATTTTATTTAGTGTTTTGTTTTTGCACTTCTTTTATTTAAAATGTTACACTTTTAGTTCTAGACAGCATTTTCCTTCTGTTAACTCGCATTTTCTTACTTTTAGATTCGATTGTCTGGCTAATATTGGCTAGCTTTGTGCATTTTTTAGCTTCTGTTTTGCTTTTTTTATTTAAATAACTCAGTTTCATCAAACCTTTTCAGCACTCAGCCTTTCCTTTTGTTTATTTCTGGGTTTAAATAATCAGCTAATTAACAGGAATATGTTCAGATTCAGCTGACTGATGTGTCTCTGCTCTCACCTGTGAGTTAAAAGTCCTGAATCGGGTCGATATCAGCGGTTCTGGTTCTGCAGGAGATGAGATAATTATTTCCCCTCTGCTGTAAATTCAGTCGGTTTTGTCCAGAACATGAATGATGACTGCGTCACTTTGCTGGGGAAGTTATGGAGGATTATTTCTGAAATGCAGAAAAACACTCTGCTTATTAAATTATCCCCCCCCCCC
>NC_051451.1:28117322-28123268 GCF_001649575.2 Kryptolebias marmoratus | reverse complement strand
CTCCGCAGCCTCCTTCTTTACGCCTTTCATGGGTGGTCAACAGCAATCAGTTCAACGTCGGCGTCTTTCAGGGTGTTAACGCGTCATTTGCACAAACACTGACAGTTTTAGGCACCCGTTGAAATTAATGCCTCTATAAATTTTTGTTTAGCCTATCTAAAATGAGAAAAAAAACACCTAGTTTTAAAGTGAAACTAATCCTGTTTTTTAATTTTATTTCATTTAAGTAAAACATAAGGATTTTTTAAATATAATTGCCATTTACTGCATCATTTCCCCCCATTTGCACAAACACAGTCGCCCCTATTTTGCGCTTTTTGCATGCAGACACACGCTGACGTACGCACGAACACACATTGTATAATTTATAAAGCCTAAGCTCTTTCAATACTCCAAAATGCCAGATAAACTTTTCTCATTTGCTCCTAATTTGGTCACGCAAGATAATGCCAACATCTGAAGGCTTTTTAAACTGCTTTTTAAAATGCATTCCTGAAAGGAGCTGGCACAGGCACCTCTGCACCTTGTCAGCTCCAATAATTATTTCCAATCCGGGGCTAGCCCTTAATGTGCTGATTAATCCAGCCCCTCTCCGTGCTGCGAGATGCATTCAGCTCCATTAATTTTACAAAAAGGCCTCTTTCTCTTTTGCTGGGAGCCCTGCAGATGTCGGCGCTGTGGCAGAGAAAGCCATTAGAAGTTAACACTTCCCTCTCCCCGGAGACTTTTTCCCTCCATGATTTTTAACGCCAAGCAGTCGAATTAAGAACGTCAGCTGCCAAAGCCTCGCATTCCCCGAACATCGCCCATCTAATCGCCCCGTTTTCTGCCAGAAAAATCCCTCAAAACAACAAAGTAAACAACCTTAATCAGAGTGCTTTAAAGAACTCAACACAAACAAGCAACATCAGCACCCAGACTTCGGTTTGCTCCCGTCTCCTCGCCAGGTTTCCAATCAGCTTCTGTGAACACATCCTTTGGAGCAACTCAACAACCAGCGTGTTTGAATAAAAAAAGCGTGTACTTCAGCCTCCCCTCACTCTGGAGCTTTATGCAGCCTCCCTCTTTATGCAGACTGGTTACAAGCTGTCTCAATTGAGGAAATCCCCCCTTCAACCAGCTTTTATCTGCCTATAGGTAGGTGAATGGTGGAAATTAGGATTCCTGGAGAGACTTAGGGTGGAGAGAATAGAAACAAAGGCTTCCCCATGTCGGGAACCAATGTCTCTTTTTCCACTGCTTTTCTCTTTCATCCCAAGGGCTCCTGTCAGGCAGAGGGCAGGAGAACCAGATCACATATAATACCTTTTAAGAGGCTGCCAGTTCTCTCCGATGCAATAAGCTCTGCAGGAATCACACTGGGGTTTCAGGGCTCTGCAGGCCTGAGCACACACAATGCATTTACATATACCGCTAATTTTTACATATCAGACTCGTTTTGTTGGCTGTCTTTGTCTTAATTTAAGAGTCCAAATGAAGCGTTTTGAAGGAGTTGTTCAGACATTTTGAAGGGGGTCATTTCTGCTGGAGTAATTATGTAATGCTGTATAAATGGTGGTTTATAAAGCAGCGTTTGCATGAATTGCTATAAAATTGGTGTCTGCTTGGATTATCCATCATTAGCTCATCAGTGCAGTCCGAACGGACCTACTTCCTGTCATTAATGCCGACCCGGGAACCAACATGAAGAGGAAAAATTAAAAGTGTTTACTCACGTTATGGAGAAGGGGCTCCTCAGGCGTCGTCTTCTAGAAATTAATATTAGGCTTTGGAATTATGTTTGAATATTTCCACAAGTGCCGTCTTTTGTTTCCTGAGAGGGAGCGAGGATGCAGGAATCAGAAGAGCTGAGGAGAGTGGGCAGGCAGGTAAGCGACAGGTAAGTCTTTTCTTTCTGATCTGATCCTGAACGGCAGGAGTTAACGAGGTGATCAGACCAAAGACTGGTAACATAACAAACCTCAGACCAGAACCAGGAAGTTGAAGATGAATCGGGACCAGCTTCCCTGTTTTAAGTTTAAAAGTTTTGACTCTTGTTGATTCCTGTAGTTCTTACCTTACAGATGTGTGTTCAAATGTTCATTTTTCTTTCACGTTCAGCCATAATTAAAGAAGGGACACCATGGTTGCGTGCGAGGGAGTAGGCGGGACTTAACGCAGAAAACCCAACATGGCAGCTTCCGTGAATCGGTTCCTGCTGGTTCAGCGTGGACAGATGGTCGTTCATGAAACACGTGTGCCGCTGGAAACAGGAAGTGGAACAGATAGTCCCGCCCACCGGAAACTAAGCCCCTCCCTAACACCTCGAAACTTTAACGGCGCTGTTATTTCTGCGTTACACGGTTATTCTGACAGAAATGTTATTATATTCCTGCAGGAAGAGCCCCTGGCTAGTGCTACAGCTGGCTGCTGCTGCTGTTTACGCTTGTAGGGAACCATAAAAACTAAATTTGAAATGTAAAAATGTTGATATTTAGACGTATATTTAACAGCGTTTCCAGACTAGCCTTTAGCTCATCAGTCTGGTCAGAATAAACAGTTAAACTCCACTTTACGTTGCCTAAAACATCCCCTGCAGGTAAGAAACGTTTCTTTCTGCAGCGGCCGGGTTGTCAGCAGTGCAGATAGCATGTATACAGAACTTCGAACACAATCCCCGCTGCAAATTATTCAAAAATCTGTATAAACAGAGGCAGTGTCAGAATCCCAGCCCTTTTGAATGTTAATGAAACGGAGGTGTTGGAATGTCAGAAATCTGTCCAACAATGATAAGAGTCCAACTCCTGTTTACAGCGAGCACGCTTCAGCTCCCCAAACCCAAAGTGCGGCCTCATTTACGTGTTAATGTGGGGAGGCAGATAAAGAACGGAGGAGCGATCACATGACCTGTCAGAGAGTCACCCTTTGAACCAGCCTTGATGCTGCTGAAGTGTGTGTGTGTGTGTGTGTGTGTGTGTGTGAGGGGGGAATTAAAGAGCCTTTCAGACAGAACTCACTCCACTTTAAGTCCTCCTGATTGTGACACAGAAGAAAATAACTGCTGTAACAAACACACGGCTTCACTTCCCGACCGTTAATTTAACGGACGGATGAGTTGGAGCAGAAATAAATCAAACCCTTCGAGTAATGCATGTCGCCCGCCACCTTTCAACCCGGAGTTTCATCTTCAGCTCAGAGGAGAGAAAGTTTTAGATGTTTCAGTCAAACCTTGAGAATTAAAAGTGACCCAGGAGGACATTTTATCACGAGGAGGACGATCGCCGAATCTGAGTCGGCGAAACTGACCGAGTCCGAGGCGTTTCCTGTGGCGGCCATCTTGAATTGGTTCAGCTCTGAATGTTGATGAGTTGTAGTACTTTACTCTCTGAGAGGTTTAATAAAATCCATCCATGGTTCATGAGATATTTTGCTAACAGACAAAGCTCAAAGTGTGGATGACTCTCAGCTACTACCACGCCAAATTTTAGCTACACATCCTTAAAATCGTCTGATTTAAAGCTATTTTTGTGTTATTGGGTTGTCTCCAAAAGTCATTGTTCTGTCCAGTGGTACTTGAGATATTTTGCTAACAGAGTTGACTCGGGCTTTCAGCGGCAGGCGATGACAGAAAGGACTGATGAGACAAAAACCACATGATTAGAAATGATTCAAGATGGCTGACCTCAGAAAACACAAAAATGGGCTCAACTCGTCCAGTTTTAAAGACGAGGGAGTAGCTGAGAATCATTCCCATCCCACACTCTGAGTTTGAAACTCTTTTAGCTCCTTTTTATTCTTTCCTCTTTTTGGCCGTCGTTCTCCGCTGTTGGAAGCCGAAGACTTTCTGGCAGAAGACGGACTTCCTGCCTCCAGCTGGTGAGCGCTGCAGCTCGTTTACCTCAGGAGTTTGTTCAGACAGGAAACAGATCTAACAGGGATTATAGTTTTGGATTTACACCAATCAGACGCCAAATAAACACAAATGTTGTTCTGTCTGCTGGATGTGTGGATATGCAAATCAAGCGTTCACTTAAGAACTGATAAAATTACAAAACACACATTCAGGCTGCTATATTTGGGTTTGTGAACTGATCATTTGGTTATTGTGTTTATTAATAATCCCTCCGCAGATAAAAGGGAACAAAGATTTAAAACAACCTGGAAAAAATCTTTTCATTAATCATCAGATGAAAAAAATGTCTCTAAAACATATTTTAAAATATTTTTTTGTTTTTCTGAAGGTTTATTTGTTTTCATAAATCAGAACCTTCGGCTCGTTCAGCTGACGGCTGCTGCGACTTTTAGTTTTTATAACTTTTATACTTTTTTATTCTTTTCAAAACAGTTAACTATTTTTTATAAATATATATATTTATAATAGATCTTTGTTCTCTGCTTCAGCTGCTGGTTCTGTTTCAGGCTTTTTCTTCTTTTAGCTTTTAGCTCCTGTTCTGCTACTTTCAGCTACTTTTAGTTAGAATTTTGCTCCTTTTTCAGCTTTTAATTATAGTTTTGCTGCTTTTAGATAAAGTAGACTCATGTTGGAAAGAACTGAAGAAAAAATGATTTTAAACAAACAAACCAAAGGGCTGTCACAGCAGCAAAACCTCACAAAATCCAAACTGTCGGAGACACGAGACACGAGACACGAGACACGAGACACGGGACACGGGACACGAGGGAACCTGTCCACCGTAAAGCAGCAGAACCGAACCAGCGAGTAAATGAAGAACATGAACAGGTTTTAAAGCAGATGATGATCAGGGAGGTGAACACAGGTGAGAGATTACTAACACGGGACAGGTGCAGGTGGGCATGACAGGTGTAGGTGGGCGTGGCAGGTGTAGGTGGGCGTGGCAGGCAGCTGAGGACAGGTGACTAATGACGGGGACACAAAGAGTCCAGGGGACAGAGACAAAACAAATCAGAAGAAACAAAATGAAACTTTGGAACCACAGGAGGAAATAAAACCTAAAACAGAAGAACCTTTTAAACTAAAATCAGGATTAACCAGAATAAAAATAATAATAAACCTAAAAACAAAAAGAAACTCAAAGAAAACCCAAATCCTGATGTTTTCCAGCTTCTTCAGCTGACCTTCAGCTCAGCTTTTCTTTGAAAAACGAGACTCCAGCAGTGAAGTGAGACGTTCAGAGACACTTATTGGACAGTCCATCCACAGACACCTGCTGGAAACAGCAATAAAATAACATCTAAAATCAAATATTGACTGCAGCTCCGTCAGTGAACTGAATCATTAACAGCCGTGTAAGAATATCAATCAGTCAGCGATGCTGTTTTGTCTCCTCCGGCTCCTTCAGAGGTTTCAACGTTGGTTCTGGATGTTCTTCGTCGGCTCGAACAGCCGGCCCAGCCTCGGTAATTGTTCGTTTGTGAGGTAACACACCTGTAATTCCTCCTCAGAGTTAATGTTTGACGCTCGGGCTGACAGTTAATGTTCTGAGAGTTAAAGATTCGAGCGTCTGCTCTGTCCTCATTCCCAGCTGCTTACAGTTTGACCAACTCTGTCAGCTTTAACTTGTAGATGATTGTGTAATGTGTTCCCATAATTCATTATAACACCCACTTTAAAGCAGGCGGGCTCATTTAGTGCTGTAAAACCTTCCCTTCGGCCTCTTATTGTGAAGGAAAAAACAACGCAGCCAGGAAAACATTTCAGCTGCAAAAACAAGAAAAAGTTGTTCAAATAGAGCTGTGACCCAATGAGACCCAAACCAGACGAATCAGAGATAAAGTTCAGCTGCCACCGTGAAGAAAGCAGAAATATAATTTAATTTAAGTTTTTATTTACCTGAAAGTAGCCGTGATGTTTAGGAGCGATCAGAGCGGTCCTGGAGCGATCCTGGAGCGATCCTGGAGCGGCCCTGGAGCGGTTCTGGAGCGGCCCTGGAGCGGTTCTGAAGCTTTCCTGGAGCGGCCCTGGAGCGACCCTGGAGCGGTCTTTGG
>NC_051451.1:28092516-28098989 GCF_001649575.2 Kryptolebias marmoratus | reverse complement strand
ATCCTGGAGCGGTCCTTGGAGCGGCCCTGGAGCGGTCCTTGGAGCGGCCCTGGAGCGGTCCTTGGAGCGGCCCTGGAGCGGCCCTGGAGCGGTCCTGGAGCGGTCCTGGAGCGGTCCTTGGAGCGGTCCTGGAGCGAAAAAATTACACTCATTTAAAATTAATAATGAAAGATTGAAAATATTCCTGGAGTCTCTTCATCCTTTTCCCTCTGAAATGTGACGCATTGAGAGCCAAACAGGAAGTAACAGATCCAGACAGAACCGACCCGAACCTCCAGCAGCTGAACCTTCAGCTCCTGAAGGACCAGAAGGTTTGATGGACCAGAGTCTGGAGACGGACTGCAGGAGGAGAACCTGAGAGACAAACCTTCAACAGGAGAACCACCGCCTGGAGAACCACCGCCTGGAGAACCACCGCCTGGAGAACCACCGCCTGTTGGACCGGCACCGGCCTCCTCCCACTGTCCGACCAGCGCCGGCCTCCTCTTGCCATTGGATTGCCGTTGGACCAGCACCGGCCTCCTCTTGCTGTCCGACCTCCTCCACCTGTTGGACCGGCGCCGGCCTCCTCCCGCTGTGTGACATCATCGTAAAGCTCAGGGGCTCCAGTTCCCGACAGCATCACTCCAGACGTGTTTTCAAAGCGGTCCTCTTGTTCTTCTTCTGCCTCCGTTTTCCCTGATAAACACCATGACAGTAACCTCCTCAGCGTCCTGCAGCGCTCTGCCACAGCTGGCCCCGCCTCCTTCTAAGGAGGTAACTCCGCCCACAATCAGCAAACAGAAACTCTAAAAACAAGTCATTAAGATTTGAAATCAGAGAAATGGACACTGGAGGGTTTTATGATGGTGTTTAACTCAAAGAAAAACATGAAAACTCCTAATTTCATATTTTATTTAATTTCCCCTTTAAGTTTCATTAACTAATTAACACGTTGTGTTTTTTTCCTGCTCCTGTAATCGACACTTTCATGCTGCAGATAACGACTCCATATTAACGTTCCTCTTTCCTTTAAAAGCTTTTAAAGCAACAAAAGGAACCTCTGAAGTTCAGAGAAGGGTCAGAACAGGCTGCAGACGAATTACTCCGAGTGGTGAATCGACATTGAAGGAATTTTTAAATTTCCTGTTAGCCAATAATTCGGCTGCAGTTCGGTCCTTCTGCAGCATGAAACGGAAACGAGCTTTAATCTTTGGTGGCTCCTTCATCTACCTGCAGGATTTTTACCTGATCAGGTGAGAACTGAGCATCAGGCTGGTTTAAATCCAAAAATATATAAAAACAAGCTAAAATGTAAGAGCAGCAGAATGGCAGCTAAAGGCAGCAAACAGTAGCTAAAGCCTAAAAGGAGCAAAAGGCAAGTTAGGTTAAAAAAAAATAGCGTAAGACCAAAAAACGGAGTTTAATCAAGGAAAATGATAGCTAAAAGTAGCAAAATGATAAAAACTAAAAGAAGCAACAGTCTGGCTAAAATTAGCAAATTGCTACAAAGATGTAGCTAAAAGATTAAAACCGCAGCAGATTTTAAAGAGAACAAAGTTTTTGAAGGAAATAAAAAGACCTTAATGTGCTTCTATGGATAAATAAATATTTACTCCTGAACGAGCCGAAGGTTCTGATGTCAGGGCTGTGAAAATCGTACAGAAAAATTAAAATAAAAATAAAACGGGAGGCTGTCTCTGTTGTTCTGCCTTCTCGAAGTCGTCAGTTTGAGAGAAAACAGCCGAACGAGAAGCAGAACTGAGCGGTTTTACTTCCAGGCCCGCGGGCCGCCGCTCAGGGTGAAATAAATCAGCTGCCACTGCAGGTGCTGACCTGTTGTTTATTAGTAAATGCTTTGAGGAGAGGAGGAGCTGCAGAGAGGTAGTCGGGGGGTTAAAGCTCGTCTCAGTTCTTCAGGATGATTTAACGGCTCCTCTGGGAGGCCGAGGTGCTGCCCTGAAGAAACGAATACCAAAAAAAAAGCCTGCAGCGATGGGTCCTGATTGTCTTGTTAAGAAGAGTGACAATGGTATGTAGGAAGGAAATGGCTTTTTGATCCTGCAAATAAATGTTAAATAGAAGATTTCAACAAGAAAAATATCTTAGTTTGAAGGTTTTACAGCAGAACTTTATATTAAACCATACAGAAAATAAACGTTTGGATGTATGAGCTGTAAAAGAAGGATTATTAAAGGTTTAGTTTTCAGTTAAAAACAGAAGAACCTTTAGGAACACAGCTGGCTTCTCTGGACAGTTTTTGGGTTTTATTCTTCTGACTTGTTTCTTACGGCTGACCCAATCAAACCATCATAATCGTGTTGGTTTTTTTTTAAAAAGGTAGAATTAATGGATGAAAACTGTCCCAAATGTTGCCTGAGAACTGAAACGAGGCAACAGTTTCCACCTTAATCCCTGAAAAAGCCCAGACTGACAGCAGAACCGGATCTCCTGCTGTCTAATAAACCTCCCATTGTCTCTGAGAGAAACCGAAGCACCGGAGGCCTCAGCATAACGCTCCCACTGTTTACCGTCGCCTGGCTTAGTCAACCTTAACGTTTTAAAATTAAAATAATGATTGTCTAAACATTTATACACACGGTTCTGTGTACATACGTCTTTGTCTGGAGACAAAACAGCACCAGCCTGCAGGAGCGCCGCAGAATATCAGTATCAAATGATGTCATCTGCCCATGTAATGTAAAGCTAAGATTGAACTCGATCAATTAGGATTTGCAGTGAAGCAGAAAATAGCTTACGACGGAGCTAAGGTGGAGGAATGAAGGAAAATAAACTTTTCCTCCGCTGCACATTCTCCGTCTCTGTAAATTTACAGCTGCTTTGTCAGCGTCCGCCTGTTTCCTGCGAGGAAAACGTCTAAAAAAGCTGAAATTTTTGCGTTAAAATCTGCTTCCATGGGAAGAAGAATCTGAAGGATTTCCTGAGTCACTCACTGTTCAGATACACAATAAAAACGAATGCTGACTCAGCATTTTTACTAACGTTTCTTTTACAATCTAACTACTTCTGCAGACTTTGAGCTATTTTAGCTGTTTCTACATCCAAACCTTCGGCTACAAAAATTTCCCCCTGGAAACACATTAAAACCCCTTCAGTTCCTTCAGAAACATCGGCTGGTCTTCTTCTGCTACTTTTAGCTTCCAGCTAGCCTTTTGCTACATTTAGCTTCTAGCTGGTATTTTACTGCTGTTATTTAAAGAGATCTTAACGTCTGTTTTATGGGGAAAATAAGTATAAAAGCTACAAAATGTTTTGATGTTTGAACAGCTAAAGTGGAAGTAGTTTGGTGGTAAAGTCCTGAAACAGGAAACAACGAGACGCTGACTCAGCGTTTTCTCCGTCTCCTCCCGAGTCATGATCTGAGGCAGCTGTTTTCAGATCAGCCGGAGTGATTTATCCCCGGCTCAGTCTGCCTTATCACCTGGATCTTCAGGGTTCTCCAAGTGGCGGCTCGGATCCGGTTTTCTGGCCGGGAGCTGACGCTTGACGGGCAGCTAATAAACCTCCGAGCTGAGAAACTCTCAATGAGTTTGTGTAACACTCAGTAAAAGCGGCCATTTTTAAACACCCTTCGGCTTTTTTTTAAACCCACGAATCTCGAACCTGCCTCATGTCAGCTGTCATCTTTACAGCTCAAATCATTAAAACTGTTATTTTGATTTAAATGTCTGAATAAAAGTAAAAAAATCAGATAAAACTTGTAAAGCAGCATCCCTGTCACCCGCAGCTCTGAGGATTGATGGGGATGACTCTCAGCTACTACCACTCCAAGCTTCAGCTCACTGACTTCGATTAGCCGCGGCAGCCATCTTGATTTGAAAGCCCTCGAAAGTTAATCAGTTTTCAGGACTTTATCCAGTAATTTTCTTGAGAATTTCATTAAAATCTGTTAAATGTTTTACGAGATATTTCAGTTTCTGTTTGCGTTCCGTCCTCAGCAGCTTTCTTTCCTCGTATTTAAATGTGCGAATTAAAAAAGGAATGAGTGATATTTACAGAAACACGTCAGGAATCAGATTACCATAACAAACTCGTCTTTCCTTTTTTATCGTGTCGATTTAAGGGGCATGGGGAACCCTCTTCAGAGCCGAACGCTGTTAATCCAAGCCTCGGGCCTCAGACAACAGATACAAACACGCAGCTGCTTTAATTACAAGCTTTTATACAAAACAAACAAAAACTGACATGCTGGTGGAAAACAGGCAACCTCGGAGGTTCTTATACTCTGCTGTCGGCTGAAACTTCCTTCGAATGGATCGTGACACTCAGCAGAAAAAACAATCAGGATGTTTGTTGAGAATAAATCTGTAACGATGAGATTAAAGCTGAAACTGGTTTCTGACGTATTAAAGTTCTCCAGTAAAACTCAAACTGCTGCCCAAACACCGAGAAGTGTGTGGACATCTTTAAACCCAAACTGTGAATGTGTTCCTTTTCTAGACGTTGATAGTTAATGTAGACGTGCAGTTTGATATTTATATTTTATATTGGTTTCATTGAAGGCTGGTTTATCCCAAATAACAGCTTTTTTCTCCTCATTTTGACTTTATTTTTGAAATATTACAACTTTAATCTCAACATTAGGAAGTTTGAAACAAACAGTCCTCCTCATGTTAATTACTTCATGATGGTTTTCTTTGAGAGGAACTCAACAATGCTGACGTTAAGGCTGGATGTTTTCAACTTGATTGAGAGATACAAGTCAGCGGCTGAACAAGGTGTGTCTGTTTCACGCATCAGTGGCGTCTCCGGCGGCACAAAGCTGCGCTCTGTTCCGTCCCATCCACCCGAGCCCGGCTTCTCGGGTATTGATTATATTTTATGAGTCCTAATTGAGACTGACCTGGCCTTCTGCTGGCTTCGGTCCCTCCTGCCGGCCGGGGCATCTCGGAGGATCATCGTGGCTGTCTGCTGACCTCCACCTTCACAGGACAGCGAGGAACTCGTCTCAAGTGCATCGTCTCCTGGGTGGTAAGGATCTCAGCTTACCTCCACCTGTCCGCTGGGGCCGGGCGCTCCTTTCAGTCCTCGCCCTCCAGCTCCCGCCTCTGAGCTCCTCTGCTGTTTACCAACACCGGTTAGGAGAAAGGACGGCCTTCAAGTCTTCGAGTCTTTGAACCTTCGAACCTTCGAGTCTTCAAACCTTTGAGCCTTCGAACCTTTGAACCTTCGAGTCTACGAGTCTTCAAGTCTTCGAACCTTTGAATCTTCAAACTTTCGAGCCTTCCAGCCTTCGAACCTTCAAACCTTCGAGTCTTTGAGTCTACGAGTCTTCGAGTCTTCAAGCCTTCAAAGCTTCGAGCCTACGAGCCTACGAGTCTTCAAGTCTTCGAGCCTTCGAACCTTCGAGTCTTCGAGTCTACAAGTCTTCAAGTCTTCGAACCTTTGAACCTTCAAACCTTCGAGCCTTCCAGCCTTCGAACCTTCAAACCTTCGAGTCTTTGAGTCTACGAGTCTTCGAACCTTCGAGTCTTCAAACCTTCGAGTCTTCAAACCTTCGAGCCTTCGAGTCTTCAAGTCTTCGAGTCTTCGAGTCTTTGAACCTTTGAGTCTTTAAACCTTCCAGCCTTCGAGCCTTCGAGTCTTCAAACCTTCCAGCCTTCGAGTCTTTGAGTCGTGTAATAAGTCGATGCAGCCGATGGAACATCGATCCCGAAGCGCCGTCAACGGTTTTCTGCTGAAACACAGAGCTAATGACGAGAGCTGGAAACAGCTGAAACTGAGTCGTTAGAGCTGAAAGAAGCAGAACAGCAGCCGAAAGGAACAAAGATCCAGATTAAAATAGTAAAACAGCAGCTAGGAGCTAAATGGTGCAAAATGCTAGCTAAAAGCTAAAAGTAGCAGCAGAAAACAGACAGATCTGTATGTTTTCCTGCAGTGAAAGTATTTGTAAATAAAGTTAATTATTCCTAAAAGTATAAAAGCTATAAAACAAAAAGTCACAGCAGCCGTCTCCTGAACGAGCCGAAGGTTTTTATCAGTAAACAGCTGAAATAAAACGAAGTCTGCAGCTGATAAATCCAACTGTCCAGACTTCCTCTGATGACGTTGAAGCGCCTCATGTTTGGATTTTCCCAAACCTGTAGGAAGCGAATCAAAAATCATGACAGAAACAAACCAAAGAACATCAGCCGAACCGTAATAACTGCATTAATGAACTCAAACGTTACAGAAACTGAAATATTCGGCTCAGAAAGAGGCAGCAGCGAGTCGTGTTTTCACACTGGTGGCTGCTTTCTTTAGGTAGTAACATAAGAATGTGAGTCTAACCCTTTATTAAACTGCAGATTCCTGGTTGTTTGGATAACCTCACCGTGACTCCAGAGTCACATTTGTTCTCCGGGCCTCCGTACAGCAGAAAATGGCCGCTGCATGACCAGTTTCACTTTGATGGAATAATGAAAACAAATGAGTGTAACACGATGATATATGGAGAAGTGCCGCGAGTTTCAAAGCTGACATTCTGGGGCGCG
>NC_051451.1:28089856-28092355 GCF_001649575.2 Kryptolebias marmoratus | reverse complement strand
GGGGGGGGGGGGGGGGGGGGAGTGTATAGTGGGGGCGGGGGGGGGGGGGGGGGGGGGGGGGGGGGGGGGGGGGGGGGGGGGGCTGAGGTGCAACCAGGGAAACACTAAGCTGTGTTTGTCATCGCTCTCAGCATCGTCTCTTCTACAAATTATTTCCTCCAGTTCACTCCGGAGTATTCGTCTTCTGAAGGGTTCAGTTAATCAAAAGGAAGCACGGCTCCACTTTCCAACTTCAGCCCACTAATTTAATGTTTTCTCTTTAAAGAAAAGCTAATTAGAAAACAGACAATTTTATTAGATAAATACCTTTTTTTTTTGTTTCACACCCATTTATGACTGCTGAGGGCTGTCTGTAAGGATATTTATATATTTTACTGAATTTGTTTACATCTTTCCTGAAAACTGAACATATTATAATAAAACTTGTTTACATGTTTTATGTTAATTTGTTTTTAGGACGTCGGTTTGTCGACTGAGAGAAGGAGCAAGCAAAAAGAAAACTCATTACATGGTTACTGGTGCTCGTATATTTGATAATTAAAACATTGTTGTGATTCCAGATGTTCTGCTTAGAATAAAATCTGGCGTTTTGCTCTAAATATGGAGTGAGAACGCGACCCAGGCTTTCATTCATAAATTATGGAATCGTGTCCTAATAGGCCAAGTATTATTTTCTATTTAGAGAGTTATTTTCTTGTTCTTCTCATGGAGAAATCAATGCCACTTCTGGCGGTATAATAACATTCCAGCTGGAGAGTAACGGCTTCATTCACTCTTATCACTTTTGGATGTCTGGCTTCCAGTCGAGCCGGGGTCCAAGAGGTGAAATGAGTTTGTCAACCTCAACTCGGAGCGCGGGGAGAGAACACACATCACGGTACAGTAAGTGGAAAAATAGAGGGAAAATTGCCTGCATAAGCAGGAGAGATAGAGTTTCATCGTCATCCCACTATAAACGTGCACTCGTCTTTGGCAGACTTCAAACACTTAATCGGCAATCATTTTTCAATGAGCCCCAGAGGAGCACATTTTAGTGCTCCACCAAACAGTCTGCTGCTTTGTGCGCTCTAATCCCTCACGGTTATGCATCATGGGGAGCCGGTGGTCGTTCTTTAGGCGGAGGTTAACCCCCACCCCCGACTCTGCAGACAGACAGAGGACCGGTCCTCCTCTCCTGCCCCACATCGGGAAACACTCACTTTCTATTGGCACAGGCCTCAAATTAACATTGTCTTTTGATCTGGAGGCTGGACAAAATGCAAATGAAATGTGATCCCATAAACAGCCCTCTCATCTGCCTTGTTAGGCTCCGTGGAGAGGTTTCAGCAGTGGATTAAAGTCCTGCCTCTTCTGGGCTCGTATCACACATGTGACTGCTTTACTTCAGAGACACCACCCTCCTGCACACACACACACACACACTCCTGACTTCACCCTCCTCTCATGTCTTCACAATCTGAGTCATCGCGCTGAGGGAAAATCATATGCAAGGAAGCCAATAATCTAAACAGCACTTAACCTGGCCGGTGGAAGAATGTGTTTTTGTGATGAGAAAATCTTCCGGCTCTGACTCCGTCTTAATGAGAAAAGATGAGCATTCCCCCACTGCAATTAAGAGTCAATCTCCTGCATTAAGTGGCTGCCCCGCGGCCACACACACAGCACAAAGACAGCAGGCCGTCCCCTGTCACTCATCCTGCAGGGGTGACACCTGAAATTAGATGCTCCGTCCTTCTGGGTTCACCTGCTGTGACCCGGCCCGGCCCTGCAAGGACCTGAGGAGAAGCTTGGTTGATGTTTTATCACGACAGCGATCATGCCAGAGAAATGTCACATCCAGGTGGTTTTTAAGGTGGGGCGTGAGGTTTACCTCCAGGAAACTGCAAGATTGCCGTCTGAAAATGAAACAACACGTTTTCCTGACCACCTGCTGCTCCGGGCGAAGAAGAGAACCCGGTTTGATGGTTAACCATTGCTGCCAGTGGTTGAACTTTAGGTCAGTGAGTTAGGATGGAGACTGACTTTCAGCTTTGTACAAAATGTACAAAATACGTAACACGGAGATCATGTTACGTTTGTTGGAGCAGTGGTTCCCAAACCCACAAACAACCAACAACAGAGACTTCTAATGGCAGCAAAACCAACCTCAACAACTTTTATATTGTTTTTAGCCATTTATGACTTCAATAATCCCCAAAATATGCTATTATAATCATATTTATATGTGATTTATTTATGTAACTAATAATAATAATATGTGGTGCTGTGGTTAGAGATGTCGCCTCCCGGCCTTCCTGGGTGGAGTTTACATGTTCTCCCCGTCCACACATGCACAGCAAATCCAAGAGGCCCAGATTAACACTGTCAGATTTGATTTCAACACTTTTAAAGTGTCTATATGGGTCCACACCAGAAAGTGTTAATTTAACTCTTTTTGGAGAGTTGGTACCTTAACTCTTATAAAGTGTCAAATATCAAATCTGCTGGAGTTAATAATTT
>NC_051451.1:28077118-28088355 GCF_001649575.2 Kryptolebias marmoratus | reverse complement strand
ACACTTTGTTTTAACACTGGATTTTAACTACTAATAATATACATCCCAGAGTTACATGAACAGAATGTGACTCTATAAGTGTAAAATTAACTCTGCTTTTGCACAAAGTCTGCTAACACCAAAACATTTAACACTTTTGAATTTGCTGTGTGGGTTCTCTGGGTTCTCCGGGTTCTGGAGACGTGTCCATGTGTCCCCCGCCTACTGGAGAAAGACATCAGCTCCCCGCGACCCGGAAACGAGAAACGGGTTAAACAAAATGATGGATAATAATAATAAATCCATGAGACCCTAATAGTTCCTCTGCTGTTATATTTAATGGAAAAGCAGGATAATAAACTGAGGTTAGTTTGAACAGGAAAGCAAATAAAACATCATTAATCAATGATTAATCTGCAGCCGTTAGAAGACGATGACGCCTCCTTATCGTTGTGTTTACGCTGCTTCAAGCCTTTCCAGGACAAGAAAACCCAACAGGCCCGTGTGTGATTTCCACTGTGATTGTTTGTGTGTGTTTTTGTGGCCACGGCAGTCTTCAGAGACAAGTGGAGGAGACTGAGCCAGGGTGGGGTGGGCTGGCATAATGAGTGACATATTGTGAAATCTTTACCTACAAAGCAGAGTCTTCTTCCATGCAAATGAGCCTGACTTGATAAGGATCTGTTTGATGGGACACATGCGGAATAGGAGGCAGTTAATTCCCTCATTAGTATTCAGCAGAGCTGATTGGCAAAGACCAGAGAGAGCCAGCCGGAGAGCATTTCTGCAAAACCCAATATTGATTTGTTTAATAGTGTCAGGGAGTCAAAAATCACAAATCTCTTGTCAATTGTTTATGAGGCTGTTTAGCAGAGCAATAGATGCCCCTCGCTTAATTAATACCTCATTACGGTGATGTGATTATATGCTTGAACTGTTAATGGGGCCCTGAATTTCAAAGACCACCATAAAAGGTGTTTTGACAAACAGAGCTGGGGAAAACGCCATATCTGATGAGGCTTGTTGTGTTTGTGGATTTGGGACTCTTTGTTTGTTTTCTTCCCTTTTCATGCTCTCATTATTCACAGAACAGAAGTGCTTGAAGGCTCGACGTTTTCCTCTTTGTGCTTCCATCACTGACAGCGTTTCCTTGTTTTCAGCTCGACCCGAAGTCACAAATATTTAAGGTCAATAACTTCAGTAAAGTGCAGCCAGGGTCCCGGCCAGACTCGGACCTCATCAGACCCGACTCGGTGGTTCTGATCCGGTCTGAGCTGCGCGGCTGCGGGGCGGGAAGCCCGGGTCTCACAGGAGAAAATGAGTCTCACCGAATCACACGGTCTTTATTTTCTGTGCTAAATCCTATTCTAGGTGGCGCACATTATTTTGTTGCCCAGTTTGTACTCACCTGAACAGCCTGAAATTAAAATTTAGCTCAAATTAGTACAACAGTTAACAAACGCTAAATTTAGCAAAACAGCAGCTAAAAGCTATTCCTAAATGCTAAAATTATCAAAATAAAAGCTAACAGCTAAAATTCCTACAAAAGCTAAATTGAGCAAAAGAGTAGCTAAAACCTACCATTTGATAAACAGAAACTTAAAAGTTAAAATAGACTATAATTAAAAATCTTCATTAATTTTAATAAAACTAAAAAAGTTCAAAAATGTAATTATTTTATAAAGTCAAAGCTTCCAGCTCCTTATGAGCCGAATGTTTTGATTAAACAGCTGAAAGTTTACTGAAGTCGTTCGATGCTGAGAAATGTACAATAAAAGCTACAAACAGGAAAACAACAAGATTAATAATGGGGATCAATGGGATTTTGGCAAAAACAAGTGAGAAAAAAAACAAATTTATATTTTTTAATAATCACAGTTTAGATTTTTGAAGTTTTGCCAATGAAAAATTCAACAAACATTAAAAAAACAAACCTTTTTTCTTACATTATTATAAAGTCAGGTTGTAATTTTGGGCAGAAGCTGCATCGATGCCCTTCAGAATTTCTTCTGAACTTCTCTGATTTAATAATTAATATTTATTATCAGGATGGATTTAGACGTGGACGTCGGGTGTTTTTGACCCTCTGAGACGTAAACGAGGAATTTAGGAACTTCTGCAAACATTTCAAGACGTTTTAGAGACTTCCTCGGGATCTAACCTCCGACGGTCGCAGCCCAGCGAGGGAACGCCGTGAGGAAGAATCAACGGTTCTCAAAGTTGGGGTCCGGACCCCTCCGAGGGTCCTGAAACCAGTGAAGGCTCCTGAGATGATCTGCAGACAGAATGTAAATAAAAACTGTTAACTGAATGGATGAAAGCACTTGAACAGCTGTTTCTGTCGCCGTGTCCTCGCCATTCGGCCCGTTCGGCCCGTTCGGCCCGTTTGGCCCGTTCGTGGTGCTGGTTCTCTGCAGCTCTCTGCTCCGTTCACGCAGCTTCATGACGACTCAGATTGTTGTTCCCACCGTTCCTCAGCGGATCTGAAATCTGAAACTCTGGTTTTTGTGAAACCTGCCCAGGATTTCTCCTGCATTGTAATGGAGTTAAACACTCGGCTCCAAGGCCGGGCTTCTGCCTCCACCGCCCCCCTGCACCCATTTCACTCCCCCTGACAGGATTAGCAGGTCTCCAGTGTTAGAAATACATTAAGTGGACCTTTGCAGTCACTTATTATGCCTGATTATGCAGCTGGAATGGGGAAGGTAGGCTCTGTTTGTAGTTAAATAACTTCTCAGATGCTTTTTTTTTTTTTTAACTGCAGCAATCTTCAAAGCATGAATGGGTCAGTGGCTCAGGCACAAAGCCGAGATTGATTTTCACCCTCCTACTCTCTGTTCCCGTGATTTAAAGAGGACAGGTTCCACTAAATTAGTTTGTCTGTGTTATTAATGGAATAGGCAATTAAACTCCCAAACGGTGGTGTCACGGCTAAACATCGCAGCTACACAACAAACCCACAGCGGTGGTTTGTACAGCCATGCTAATGAAATGGTTAACTTATGCTGATGTATAGATAGGATTAGGATCCATCTGGGCAGCAAGCCACTCCATTAGAACAGAGACTTTGCTCTTGAAATACCACAGAGTCCTAACAGCTGTTCGTTTCCTCGACGAGTGTGGCAATCTTCTGCACAGTGATCAATTATGTCTTGTATTTCTTGGTCAAGCTCATATTATCGTCCCGCACCGACATCACCTCATGCTGCTGAAATGTTGACTCTTGCTTTGACAGATGGGGGAAAATATCTGAACGTTTTGAGCTAAAACAAGAGTGTTTCCATAAAATCAGCACAAAAAGCCTGACTGACAGAGGAAAGGGGAAAAAAAGAAAATTTCATCGAAAATATTGACCTAAAGATGTGTTTCACTGACAAAACAGAAGTTGGGTGTTGAGCTTTAGGGCCTGACGTCAGAGAATCATAAATCTGTTTATTCCTCATGTTGTACAGCGAGCTTCCTTTGTTGGTTTATCTGATAAAAGTGGGAAATCTTCCTTTAAAACCAGCAGGAGTTCTCATGCTCAACAATAAGACAAACTAAACCTGATTCTGATGTTTGAAACAAAAAAAAAACAGAAAAGAGGTTTAAAGAGAGGTTCCTGAACATGTTTAATGCAGGATCTCACTGAGCTGCAGATAATAAGACGTTCGTAGGAGCTGGAACCTCGAATAATTTTGAACATGTTTTAATAAAAAAAGTGCAAAATTTGAAACAGTTGCAGAGTTGTGGGCGTCTCTTTCTCTATTTAGTTTCCATGAAACCCCAAACGTGCAGGTCTAAAATGATAAATAATAATTAATCTGCCTGTGTTCATTTCTAAAATCGGCTGCAAAGGTGGGAATGATGGTTTTACACAGTTTGTAACACAACCAGAAGTTTTCCAACACTAATTTGTTTTTCTCCTGGACGGATTGTAGGGTTGTTTAACTTTGCGTGTGTTGTGCTACATGAGGAGAAAACAATAAAACTTGATTATCCAGGGGAAGTATCTTCTAAGACGGGTTGAAACGGTCCTGTCTTGGATTCTTCGTCCAACGCCGAGATGTCCTGATGTTATCCTGACGTTATCCTGTCCCCTGTTGGTGATTAACTGCGTTTTTCGACCTCTTCAGACTCGGGTTTGGGTCCAGCGACCCACCGATTGTGCCTCACATGTCCCTGACGACATCCACCCTACAGTAAAACATCCTGAGAGGGCTCAAACGTCAGAATCAGGCTCATCTTTGGGAATATTTGAGAATATTTATGTGACCAACTGTGTGTGCTAACGCTAGCTATCTGTACGCTACGCACAGCAAATTACCGTCCATCATGGAGGAATATACGGTCTTAAAGACGTCTCTATAGGTGCTGTCAGCGCCATCAGACAATCCAAAATGAGTAAATATTTAATAAAGTCAACTTTGGTGTTTATTTTGCTCCTCATTCATTCTCTCTGACAAGAATCACGTCTAACCCGGCTGTTTCAGACGGAGAGACGCTAATCGTGATGTAAATAAATCAGGTTCAGTTTCCCTTTCAGCTCGTAGTTCCTGCCGAGGCGATGACGCAGAGAAACGGGGTGAAATGATGGCGGCGAGGCCATTTCGTTACCCGCTTTGATTAAAACTCAAATTTGTGGCAATTATCCATGTTAAAGACAGACAAATTAGAAACGAAGCCAGAGGTGATGAGAATGTGCAAGCTGCAGCAGATCACACGTGAAGATGGTTTCACGCACGCCTATCTGTGTGGCCATATTGAAAATATTCCTCTTTATGCTCGGGAGAGAAGGAGTGTTCGGCAGCTGGGAGAACAGCTGACACAAGCGATCTGTTATTTCTCGGAGCGAAGGCCACACGGGGCCTCCCCACATCACACACCTCGGGCCATGACCACTCACCAAGGCCCTCCCCTCTCCCAGTCCGGACCCCTGTCACATCTGGTCCCAAAGATCAGGGACGATTTCTACCCCCACCCTGCTCAAAATGCACCAGTGGTTCCCATTTAACACCTGTTCCGTCCTAATTTCCATTTTCAGGGACGCTGTGGATTTCAAATCATTTATCACTTCCCAAAGTGCTTCCACATGTGCGCTGCCTTTCCCAGTGTGCAGGGTTCTCGCCTCCGGCCAACCTTTTCCAAACGTATTAAAATTCAGTTTGGTCCAAAGAAGTTCAGACACTGATGTTTCATTGTGGTGATGTCTGGTAATTATTAGTCTAAATTACAGCTCCAGCATGTGACTTGACAGGCTGTACTCCATGTTTAAAATGAGAGATGGGGCGAGGAGGTAGGACCAAGGTGGTCTGTCATGCTCCGTGCATTTTTATAACCGAACACCGGCACGTCAGTCAGACTGAAGTGGTTTGTGCCACAGTGGAAACACTTGTGTGGTTAGGGGACCTGAGAGGGTCCACCGGGGCCCGCTGTGTCAGAAGTACTCTCACATGGAGCTCCAACTGCAGTCCGGTGGACACTCAGGGTCAAAGTTCATGCTGTGAAACCAGGATTAGATCTCAAACTGGGAAACCATTTGGAATAAAAGTTAAAACAGATTATGTCTCGGGGCTTTATGGTCAGAAGTCTTCATGCTTAACAACGCGCCGGCATCAAGTAATTGGTTGTGACAAAATGGCAACAGAAACATGTAACCTGCATGTTTAAAGCATAATGGGATTATAAGGAGAGCGTGATTTAGTGACCACTGACAGAACAGACGGATTAGGGTCATGATAATAAACTGCACAAATTAAAAGTATAGAAATAGGTCTGTTTCATTGTAATTTAAAAACATAGTGGATTGAAGTGGAAATGTTTTGAACGAGTGATATCTCACAGAGTTGAGACTGTTGGACTCAAAAACTGCAAGAAAATCTGTCAGTTTTCTGCTGAAGTCTCACAGATTTCTGAGTGTTTCACATTTAGACCGCCTGCAGAACTGCAGTACTGGCTGCGCACATTATTTCTTTACCCAGCTCACATCTTACCCTCCTTTATCCGCCGCCCTCAAGTTCCTGATTTAATCTGCTGTAGAAATGAGGATCTGCAGGTTTGAACCACACTGACGTTAAATAATCATTTTTATTTGACGTTAGCGTGTTTTTTAGATCTGGACGTTCAGAGCTGTGGCTTCAAGCTTCAACCTTTCAACCTGAAAACAGAAGGAGAAGAAGAGAGGAAGAGGAGAAGAGGAGAAGAGGAGAAGAGCTGTAATGTCATGAAACTGTCTTCACAGTTACCCCCCTGATGCCCTGGAAGTGCTACAGCTAGCTGCTGCTATTTTCACCTAAATAATCATAGCAGTTTGTGTTAATAACCACTTAACTGAAAATTAACAGCAGTATAAAGATGAATAAAACTGCTTGCATCAACTGCAGAGATCCTTTTTGGTCAAAGAGTTATCTACAGCAGGTAAGATGATTACTGTTCCTGAATTTCCCACATTAACTCACTTCAAAATGGCTGAAATGTGTCTTTCAGCTAAGAAGAAATGGTTTAAATAAAACAAACAGCAGGAGTCTAATTGATTTGCTATCAAATTAAACAAAAAGCAAAATTCAAGGCATCTAAGAGGAACGTTTCATGTTCAAGGGCACGGAGGAAAAATAGTTTCTAAACACACAAATATTCAAATTTAATTTAAAAAAGAAAACATTATTGTTTCCAAAGTAAGTTTTTTTTCTGTTAAAAGCTCCGCCTTCATGTGGGGAACGAATGAAAGCGTGCTGTAAGTGCGCTTCATTAAAGTAGGCTGTGAAAATGTGCACTAATCAGATATGGCTGCTAACAAAGTCCATGAAATTACTAATTAGAATTTCATTAAAAGGTACGGCTTTATCATCTGAGGAAATCGTAACCTTTAAAATACTTTCAGGAAAGCGGCGAGCCTTTTTAAAGGGCCTGAAAGAGAGAAACGGCTCGCTTTTAATGAAATATCTCATTTAGGATTGGAGCTAAATTGAACCATTTAAACATGTCATTGTTTTGGATGTAATTTATCAGACTAATTAATGACATTTATTGCCTGGGTTGGGGGGCGGAGTCGGAACACCGGGTTCCTGCGAGGGAAGAATCGCACCGACTACGTTAGTCAGCATTTCTGGGCTGTTTCAACCTGAAAGAATAAAAATGATTGGTGTTGTGGTTAACTTCCTGCAGATAATTCTGCTTCATGAGGAGATTAAAGGCCTGGCTATTCCTGGAGGAATGCATGTCACCCGCCGCCCTACAAGCCGACGCTTTAAACTAAGATCTCAGTGAGAAATGACGCGTCGGTCGAACCTCGTAAATGTTGTTCTGTGCAAACCTACAGTTAGCTCCTGGTGTATCTGCTGGGGATGACTCTCAGCTACTACCACACCAAACATTAACTAAGATCCTGTAAAAATGTCTGAGCTGTAACCACATTTGTGCTCATTCAACACCTGTAAACACCTGTAAACATCTATAAACACCTGTAAACACCTGTAAACATCTATAAACACCTGTAAACTTCTATAAACACCTGTAAACTTCTATAAACACCTGTAAACACCTGTAAACATCTATAAACACCTGTAAACTTCTATAAACACCTGTAAACTTCTATAAACACCTGTAAACACCTGTAAACATCTATAAACACCTGTAAACACATGTAAACACCTGTAAACATCTATAAACACCTGTAAACACCTGTAAACACCTGTAAACACCTGTAAACACGTGTCCACAGGAACACAGGTAGAACTAATTGTTGCATCAGTTTAAAGCCAAAGGTTCATGACGCCTTCAGGCTAAATTAAACAGCCGCATTCCCAGCATGCCTTGCTGCGCAGCACTCCGTCAATGATTGACAGGAGGCTTGTTTCAGCTTTTATTAGAACCTGATTTCATTCGGCTCAGGCTGAAAATTCCTGCGATCAGAGGGACAGTTTTGTCCTCAAACCTGCTGCAGACTTTCTGCTACTTTAGCTCTTCATACATCAAAACCTTCGTCTCATTCAGCTGCTGGGACTTTTGGCTTTTGTTACTTTAAAAAGTAATTTTTTTAAAAAATTCACTTTATTTATAAATATTTCCCCACAGAAATATACTCTTCAGTTCCTTCAAAACATCGTCCTCTTTAAAATCTGCTTCAGCTGCTGCGTCTGTCTTCTGTTGCTACTTTTAGCTTTTAGCTAGTGTTTTGCTTTTTTTTGGCTTTTAGCTTTTAGTCACTGTTTAGCTACTTTTAGCTAGCCTTTTGCTACTCTTAGCTTCTAGCTAACCTTTTGGTACTTTTAGCTTTTGGTTAGCAATTTAAAGCCTTTATCTAGCTTTTTACTACTTTAAGCTTTTAGCCAGTGTTTTGCTACTTTTAGCTTCTAGCTAGCCTTTTGGCCTTTTGCTAATTTTGAAGAAGCTAGCCAGTTAGAAGCTAGCCGTTTGCCACTTTTAGCTTCTAACCAGCCATTCAGAATTTTAATTTAGCTCTTTTTTTCCACTTTCAGCTTCTGTTTTCCTGTTTTAGTTTGTAGCTCGCGCTCGTTTAGCTTTCCCAGCTGAGCTTCAGCTGCTTCAGAGAGTTTCAGCAGCCGTTCGGCGCTGCAGGTTCCTCTCCACCATCTGCGGAGGCCACGACACGAGGGAGACCTCCAGTATCACTTTTCACTCCTCGCTCCCGCTCACCTCTGACTTCTGAGCGTCACCGCAGCGAGGCGTCGTCCAATCAGCTTCCCTCACATTTATTCCTCGCCTCGACGGCCTGCGAGGGAAAGACTGAACTCTGTGTCCCTTAAATCAAGGAGTCATTAGTTGTGGAACAGATTGTCTTTTCTTCCCCGGCCTGTCCTTCAGATAAACAGGTCTGAGTGCCGACATACGATCCGCTCCACTAACACAGTCCATCCTGACGGCTGATGGCAGGAACAGCAATCAGGCAGGAGGTCAGGCGGACGCCACGCCGCGCCGCCGCGCCTCGACACGGCCAACTTTAAACGTCTTTAAACAGGAGGGGACTGTCGGAGTCAGGCACAGTCAAGATGGCCACCATTAACCAACACAAAAAATGGCTAAAACTCAATCAAGCTGCAGATAGTGAGCTAAAATCTGGAGTGATAGTAGCTGAGAGTCATCCCAAACAGACACTCTGAGTTCTTCGCCATCAACCTAAAAGACGAATCTGACAAACCTTTAATTTATTTATTTATAATTTCCAAAATTAAGTTTTAATCCAGATTCCTGACTGAGAAAATCTCAAAAGTTTAATGTTTGTCACGTGTGGTAAAAAGTGATGTTCTCTGAGGGTTTAGATCCTGAAATAAAAAGAATAAAAATATTTTATGTGTCTTTAATTTGGAGTAAATTATCATGAAAACCAAACCTTGAGAACCAATAAAAACAACAAACATTCTGACAGATTCCTAAAGTATAATTTCATCAGAAACAGCGTCTTTAATTCCCCTGAATAAACAAAAAGGATAATTTTTACTGATTGTCGTCTCCTGCCAGCAGTGGATGATGTCAGCTGGGTCCATGCTTCCTGATTGGACGGTAATTTACTCCATTCGTCTGGATGTAAACCGGGTTTCAGCTTCAGAACCTGGAATTAAAGCGGAGGCTCAGATAATCTGTTAACGGAGCCGGAGATCGATCTGTAACCACAGCTCTCCGAGGATCCACAGGGTTAAAATAAAGACTATATTTAACAACAAAAAGATTTATTTTCCTGCTTGAACATGCTTTAATGAGTTAATAATGTATTTATGTGTTGGTTTTAAGTGAACGGTTCAGTTTTGACTCAAAAACAAGAAAGTAGAACTGTTAGTTAAACTCATTTTTCTAACAAGCAAACTTAAAAAGTAAAGAATAAGAATAAAAAACCTCACTTTACAATCAGACCAAGCTGATGTCGAAGATCGAGGTTTATTTTAGGCTTTATCTTCTGGTTCGCAGCCATAGTTTTGTGTTTATTGCTGAAGGGGAAGCGGTGTAAAAGCTTTCTGCTCACGTCATGCGTGCTCCCTGTGAGTCGGTATTTGTGTTGGAAAAAGGCGTTTTTTAGAGTGTAGATTTGTTATTAAGTTGTTTTTCATTTAGTTGTGGTTTTAGATGAGATGCAGTCAGTTAGAAGAGCCGACATGTAGGCCGTAGTTTGAAAAAGGAATGCTTATCGCCCGCCGAGTTTTAGACAGAGATTTTAACTGTTCGGGTCAAACGTTAAAGATGACTCTCAGCTACGACCACACCAGGTTTCAGACATTTCATATTGGCTAAGGTTGATTAGCCGTGGCAGCCATCTTGAATTGGATCAGCTGATCTCTGATGACATATTTAGCTAACAGACAGACACATGAAGAGCAAAAACACTGTTGCCTTTCAGGGGCTGGTGATAAAAAGCCTTTTAATACCAAACCCCCTCATCCCTCCATTACAGGTACTTGGGTTGGATCCATAAAGAGAAGCTGTCATTTTCTTGATCACTTCTTGGCAAAGAAAGAAAAACAGAATTAAAGAAAGACTGAGAACACTGCAGGAGGTCCCAGTCGTGACAGGTATGGTTAGGTTTGTTCAAAAATAATCTCATACCACCTCCAAATCTGTGCTTCTTGTCTTTTAAATTAAAGGATGAGTTAAACAGACCCACACTGAGCATCACGCTGAAACCACCTGAGCAATAAAAAAAAATCCCCGTATTTGTCATTAGAAGGCTCCTGCAGCATAATCACAAGCTGTAATGGTGCCTTCAGCAGTCCGCTGCAGATCAGACCTTCTGACATGATGCCACAGCTCCTAATGGAGCCTGTAATTATCCTCATCCTGCCATCAGCTGCACCTTTCAGAGAAATGCTGCGTTAAAAGAACAAAGACGGACCACGTCTACACATGACTGCTGGAATCAGCTCTGTCTGTTAGCAAAATATCTCATAAATCACTGGAAGAATCTAGTCAACAGAAACATGGTTGTAACTGATTACTGAGCTCAGGTTTGGAGGGGTAGTAGCTGAGAGTCATCCACACGAGACCGGTGGACCGGTGCTGAATGATACGGCTGGAGAAGGCAGGGGGTGAACGAGTGTGTGTGTGTGTGTGTGTGTGTGTGTGTGTGTGTGTGTGTGTGTGTGTGTGAGAGAGCAGGAGAGAAATAGAGGGTAAAAACATTAATTATTAGCCCCAGTGGGATCTCTTCTAGTCTGTCTAGCCTGGACAACACCAATTAATACAGCAATTATTATCCTGGCCCGTAGCACAGGGTTGACTAAGCTGGCTCGCCTTCTGACAATTATGGCATGAGGGGAGGGGGTTGGGGGCTG
>NC_051451.1:28075894-28076742 GCF_001649575.2 Kryptolebias marmoratus | reverse complement strand
CACACACACACACACACACACACAGATCCATTTCCTGTTGGGTGTTGTCTTCAGGGCCCTCAGAACGAACTGAGCAGACATTTTCTCGTGTTTCAGCCTCGACAAGCGGACCTGAAAGCTGCTCTTCATCGGTGTCAGAGAGCTGCTGGTCCTCTGAAGCCTCGGTTCTGACCCGGTTCATTCTTCTCCCCTCCTCTCTCGGTGCGCGCAGATGGAAGCAACAGCTCCACCTAGTTTCTGTAGCACCACTCATACCAGAGCACTCCCTCTTTTCTAAATTTAAAATGATTTCAAGTTCATGAGATATTGGGAGATGTGTTTGTGCTCAGGGTGTTGTGAATTACTCTCAGCTACTACCACAACAAACTGTTTAGCTGTGGAGGCCATCTTTGGGTTGACTCCTGTAAATCAGGCGCAGATGTACATCCAATGATTACTTTCTGGGAGATTATTAAAAAAACAGATCCATCAGCCAACAACATTATCGCCCATCACCATCTGTGGCGGGCGATAGAAATAATGAAAAAACACAGGCAGCTAAAATGAGGCGTGAATGAGAGAAGATGTGCCATTTGGAATAACACACAGTCCTCCTATTATCCTTCGTTTCCAGTCAAATTATCCTCTGTTCTCCGTTATTCCTCGTCATCTTTTTGGACGCGTCTCTCTTGTTCTATTTTTGTGTCTCCTCATCCCCGTCCTGTGACAGAACCGTACGCACACACATCCCGTTTCCTCACCGCGACTATAAAATCTGTGCTGACAACAAATGAAAACAGCAGCGATGCTCGCTTGTTTCCCTGAAACGGCCGTGTTAAGCTGCACTCTCATCACGTTAAACGGTTGTC
>NC_051451.1:28066246-28075794 GCF_001649575.2 Kryptolebias marmoratus | reverse complement strand
CTCTAAGTCCGAGGCCGTGGTTCCTAACTGGGAAACAGAGGAATGCTCCCTCCGGGTCGGGATGAGTCTTTGGCTCAGGCGGAGGAGTTTAAGCATCTGTCTTGTTCCTGAGTGATGGTAGGATGGAGCGGGAGATGGATCAACAGATCGGGGCCTCGTCTGTTCTAACGAGGGCGTTGCTCCGGTCTGAGTGAGAGACACCAATGTGTGGTTACCATGGTGACCATAATGAGCCACTTGGTTCCCTCTATTCTTTGTAAGTTAATTTATATAGACAACATTTTGACAGATTAGAAGATAACAAGAGGAAGTCCCTAACTGCTTTTCATAACATATTCTGAAATGTTCTAATTTAAAATATAGTACGTATCAGGGTTTCATTTATTTATATTTTGAAACATATTCCCACTGTTTTGTGTTGTCGAATCTATTTTTGCCTATTTGTCACCAATTGACAAAACAATTACAGTCTGCAGGATCTTGTTTAACAAGCCCTCGGAGTGCTAAGAATGATTAGATGGCAGGTATTACACGAGGAGCCCATCTTTGGATTAGTGATGAACACAATAAATTCTGAAATAAGTGGAGGAATATGTACATCCCTTTCATGGAAGACGCTTAGGTGACTGCTGCCACGAGAGGATTTGTCAGCATAACACAGGATCTCAAACAATAATGTGTGTGTGATAGGACACCGTGGAACACATTCGTCGCCAAATTCACCGCCTGTTGTGTAAAATGGATTTCTTCTGTGTGGAACTGAGCGAGAGGCCAGAAAGGATGCTGTTTGGTTTCATCATCGTTCGGCTGAATGCATCAAAACATCCCGATGAATATCTTCAAAATTCAACAAAAAAACCTGCTATTTGCTCCAATGTTTGCCAAGATTTCAGCTCCTAATTGCACAGAAAGTTCTTTCCAGCGGGACCGTGGACCTGAAAGCGGTGCTGTGTTGGGTTTCAGGCCTCAGAGCAGAGATGCTGTCATTGTCACTGCGAGGTGTAGGATAACGGCTCTTGAGTAGGTTGTAATTAGAGTGGCAGAGGTGTAATGAGGGTGCAAGATTCCCGCTCCTGCAGTCGGAGCCAAACCCGACGGGCGTGCCAACGGCGCTCCACTGAAAAGTGTCGCCACCGGAGAAGAGTCGGCGCTTTTCAGAGGTATGGCGAAGTTTTAGGGCCACTTAGAAGGAAAAACAATGAGGAGAAAGATTATTTTTGTTTCTTTGTTTTGACTTTAAAGTCAAAATGTTGACATGTTATCACAGAAAAATGTGATTGTATCCGAGGGTTATAGGTGCACTTTTACTGAGTAAAGTTTAAAAAACCATGCACGTTGGTTTTTAACCAGTCGGAGGTGCAGCTTATTACTCCACCTGCAGTGAAACAGATCAACGCGTTTCAATCCTTCACAATAAGAGCCTCAAACACATAAACTGACATCTAAATATTGTCGAAATTCCTGTTGGTCAAAGCTGCAGTTTGAGTTTTACTGAAGAATGTAAATTATTTTCAGAAGCTTTAGGTGTTTAGAGAGAGTGATTTTAGGGTAAAGGGATAGTTTGGTCATTTATGAAGTGATGTTTCTGTTTAATAGTTATAAAAATTAGTAGTTTATCAGTCAGAGAGCACAGAGTTTGTAAGAAAATGGCCGATCCAGGTGAGGCTAATGGCGAGCAAAATGGTTGCCAGTTTTTTTTAGGATTATAAAACAATCTTTGCTTAAAAACAACATTTCTGTGTAAAAGAAGGCTACATTAGAGAATATTAAACCTTAAAGGCTGTCTTTAAAGATGACTTTTTTTCTAAATATTGCAAGTTTTTTGTAAATAAAATTTAGACTTTAGTTATTATTCGGATTTTCTTTTGTAAATAAAAAGTTGGCTTCTCAACATTTAAGTTTTAATCTGAACATTTACGCTCTAATGTCCAAACTGGGAGATGAAATAATGATTTCTTCCTCCGCACGGCTGACATCTGCATCAGACGAGGTTATTTCATAAACAGCTGGGCCGGAGAGATTCCTCACAGGTGGTAATGATAATATTAATAATGAGCGTGAGGAATAATAATTGAGTTATTAAGTAATTCTCTGGTGTTTTGGCTGAAAATCTGCTTGAGACGTGAAAGAATCGAGGTTTGCTGATTGACTCACAGATGAAAGTGTTTGCTCTTCCTCTGTGTTGTTTGAAAACACATTTTTCTGGCCGGCTCCTCTTCACGTGGTCACAGTTTAACCAACGATCGCAAGACGTGCTTCCCAACCATAACACACACACACACACACACACACACACACACACACACACCTCTTTTTGCACTCTTGGCAAAATGAAAACTTCTGTCGGAGTCAGATTGAAATTTATATCAGTTTGTCAGGCGAAAGCCAAAAATAATCTGACTGCACATTATTTTGATAAGTTTGGTGCCAGAGATAGAGAAGAAATGAAGGAAAGAGGGAGGAGAACACACACACACACACACACACACACACACACACACCCAACACTCCAGATAAGTGCAGAAAGCCAAGATTCCTCTCGCTGCTCCATCAGTAGGTGCTCAACCTGACCCTTAAAAAAGCATTTTGGTACAGATGCCTCTTTGCATAATTTTTCCCTCAAGCTATTTTTTTAAAGTGCTCACAGTTTTTACAGGGTAATAAAATCATCCGTCTTTCAAAACTGTCAAAGAAACATTTTTTCAGGATGGGTTACTTTTCTGTGAGACTGAAGCAGAACAAATTCTTTACATGTATGTTGGTTTTCTGCAACTGATTTTTCTAAATCATGGCCTTTTTTTGAGTGCACGGCTTATAAATTATATTCTAAGTTGTGCACATCAATCCATTTCCCACCTTGGCAAGGATCTGATTGCATTCAGACAACATTAAATACAGGTTGGAGTGCTCTCATGGAGCCATTTTATCCACATACGTTTGGTCGTCTGAACACGATCCGTCCAGAGCCGAGCTGCAGGACCTCCGGCTGAACTGACCTGACCCCAAACAGGCAGCAGAGCTAATACCTGAACGTCTATGGGTAAAAACAAAGAATCTGCTTCAGGTGTGACGAATTAAAGATAATTAAACAGCAACTTTTGTGAAGATTTTAAAGATACTACCTTTTTTTACCAGAGAGTGTCATGATGTCGCACACTAACTGTTGAGCTGCTTAAATGTTCCACAAACACTTTATACATCAGAACGAGTGTCTCACACTGCTGGGACTAACGAGTTTCCATCAAACAACCATCGTATCTGAGCTCAGAGTTGTCTCCTTAAAACAGGAAGTGAAGGGTTGTTAAATAAAACACTAGAAATATAAAAAATCACGTGGGACAACCAGAAGCTTCTAACACTTACAGGTAAGATTTTTTTAATTACGACTTGTAGTTTTTGCACAATGACTGATTATTTGAGGTTTATTTTCTGATCTGCACGTCTGCCTGCCTTATTAAGAGTGCTGTCAGGGAGTGACAGACGCAGGCGCATGGTTACCAACGGCAGCAGCTTTTTATCTTGGCTCTCTTTGCTCTTCCTCTGCAGGTTTTACATCAAAACTTCGGCCATGTTGTCAGCTTAGGCGATTACAGATTCCTGTTGGGTCTCGGAGAAGAAAGTTGATGTTTGTTGGAATTTCAGACACCAGCTTCTTTTTTTACCGAAGCGTGAAGGTAAGTGTGTAATGTAGTTTACCTGTGGAGTTAATTAAATTAGATTTATTTAGAGGAGCAGGAGGTGTTTTGTGTAAACTGGTGATGTGGACCAGGCAGGGACAGGAGACGTCCTGTGGGGTAATTGGGAGCAGACCCCCCCCAGGATTTAAACTCCATAATGTAGGCCGTCGCGGCGGCGAGCCCGTGTCGGTCTGACCGCTGAGGGGCTTCCAAAATACCACGGCGGTCCTTTCATCCCCCCCCCCCCNTTCGCCGGCGGCCACAAGAATGTCAGTACAAATGAAAGAATGTCCCGGGAAAATGTCAGGAGGATTAATCAACACCTGAACATCTTGGTGTGGATTTACAAACAGCTCGGCACAAAGAGAAAAAATGGCGTGCGTTGATGATGTCACCGCTTTCAGCCTCTTCATTTAAAGAGAAAACTTATAAACTGAAGATTTATTTTAAAAAGTGTCAATGACAGAGCACTGAACGCTGAGTCAGCACGTTTTTTTACTTTCTACTTTCTGCAGACTTCTTGTTATTTTAGCTGTTTATAAATTAAAACCTTCGGCTCGTTCAGCTAAAGGCTGCTGTGACTTTATGTTCTTTTAACTTTTATACTTTTCAAAATATTTCGTTTTATTGACAAATATTTCCCCAAACAACAAACTGAAATCTCTTTATTTCCTTCTAACACATTGTCCTCTTCAACAAAATGGCTTTTGGCCATTTAATCATTCTTTTGCTACTTTAAGCTACTAATTTGCAACTTTTACCTTTTAGCTAACTGTTGGCTGCTTTTAGCTAGCAATTTCTAGCTTGAACTGTTAGCTAGCCCTCTGCTAATTTTAGCTTTTAGCTAACCATTTGCTGCTTTTAGACAACCTTTTGCTGTTTGTAGCTTTTAGCTTTTAGCTCCTACAGTTTATACATCAACATTTACTCTTGGTTTTGATTATTTTTCGAGTTTCTTCAGTTAAAAACTCTAAACTGTGAAACTCAGTTTATAAAAACATGAATTCAGTAAAAGTTTTGAGACCAACTTTAAAAGTGAGAATGGCCGCAGGCGAGGTATACGGCGTTTAAAAATAATTATTTTCAATAAGAACAGAGGTGATTTAAATGTTGTAAAAGTAAAAGCAGCGTTTATTCTCCCCCTTTCAGCTGTTTTTCTGCAGCTCTGCTCAGAATGACAGGACGCGCTCATTAGCGCTCGCACATATTACGTTCACACCTATTATAATAAACACAACTTACTACATAAGTGCGGCGCTCGCTCTCTGTGACCTAACACTAAGTAATATGCAGCTGTGTTGTCTGATATGTGGAGAGCAGATGATGTTATGAGGTGATAATGACCAAGCTGGGGTAATTGCTCTGACAGAAGGAGACTTGTAATCACTATTATTCAGTGATTATGTAATGGACCTTGCTGATATGGAACAGGTGAACAGAGAGAGAGTTTATTCATGTAGAGCATCTACAACAGGGACTTCATTTACATGCCTGCAAAAATCAAGATTATGATGCTATTAAAGCCATGAAGAGGCAGAGGGAGGACTTTATCACGCTTTGCTCTCTGGGCTGGGAGTTTTACTGAATACGACGTAAACTTCAAGGATTTTTAAAAGTAAGAACTGAGTGCACGAGTTTGATTTTATTGTGGATTTTCTCTAATAAGATTAAAATTATAGATATATAAACTCAAATATATTGTAACACCTCACCAATGTCTGGTCACTGCCCCTCAGCATGTGTCACCTGGACCAGGTAGAGATTCCAGAAGACTGATGTCAGCCTGATTCAGCCAATCAGAAACCAGCTCTGATGTTTTATCCAATCAGAAACCAGTTCTGATGTTTTATCCAATCAGAAACCAGCTCTCATGTTTTATCCAATCAGAAACCAGCTCTCATGTTTTATCCAATCAGAAACCAGCTCTGATGTCTGTTTGGACCCAACTGTGTTCAAGTTTCAGCTGCTGGTTTGAGGTGAAGTTGAAGAATCTGGAAGCAGACCTCCTCCTCTTCCTCCTCCTTCTTCAGTATTTCAGCCACTTTGTACCACAGTATGATGCTACCACCACCATGCTCAACAGCTGGTACAGTGTTCTTCAGACTGAAAGCCTCAGCTTCTTGTCTTTGTGTCTAAACAGCTCAATCTTTGTCTTGTCTTACGACCAAACCTTCTAAGCTTCTTTCTTTGTCCTCTGAGTCCATGGTGATGTCAAACTGGCTTCACAGGTGGACAGGGACACTGGTGGACAGGGACCCTGGTGGACAGGGACACTGGTGGACTTGGTGGTTCCTAAAATCAGGACCAACTTCCTTCCTTCTGAGCAGGTCGGTTTGGGTCTTCTTCCAGACTTTGGTGAACTGGTGACACGTCTACCCTGAAATTCATGAACATTTATCAGGTGGAGGAAGCCAGAAGCAGAAAGAAAAAAGGCCTTCGTTGGTTTATCAACTTTACGGCCGTTGCTCTGAATTGTAAATCTACAAAAACAAACCAAAAGGTCTCAGTTTCATCACTCTCACCCAGTTGCCTTTTCACCTGCATGTCAACTAAAGGTCAGGGTGGTGAGAACATCGGACCTGTTCCTCCCTTCCCTGATTGGACACCGTCTTTCTGCCCAAACAGATTCCCAAAGCAAGGTGCAGTGCTCGGCAGCCCACCTCCTCATTGCTTGCACCTGCTAAAACATTTGAGGTATTTGAGCGGCAGCGCAACACATTTGCTTTTCATTTAACCTGCCTTTGGAGACCTTTGAAGTACATAATAGCAGAGCAGCACAGGTCCCCCCTCCCACCTCCCGTAATCATTTACCGAGTAAAGGTGCCTTCTCTGCAGCTAACCCATCAAGCGGAAAACGAGTTTGGCCCACTCTTTCTGCCTGTCTTCCTCCCCAACCTCCTCTCCTCCTGGGCTGGCTCTCCTGGCCTGCACAGACACACACACACACACAACCCCGCACAACGACCAACACACCCTCACACACACAGACCAACACACATTGTAAGCCGCCTTCATATATTTATGGATACATATAAACCAAGACAAAACATAAAACACAGGAATTACAGGAAAATACAATGAGACAAGTGAGTATGAAATAATAATAATAATAATAATAAATTACTGATATATTTTTCTTTGGAACTGCGGAGTAGTGAATTTTTCTGTACAAATGCTTAAAACTGAACATAATGACATAAATAAATAAACTACAAAATAAACAATTAAAGAGTTCTTGTTTATGTATACAAAATAAATATATTTATTCTAACACAATAAAACAATAGTCATAATAATATATTATTAATATTAGTACAAATACTAATAATAACAAAAATAATGATACAATTTAAATATTTATTACTGTCTAAATTGTTGTTTTTATTTTTCTGTATGATTTTTACAGTCGAACTCCTGCAGACTTTCTGCTACTTCAGCTGTTTTTATATCAAAACGTTCGGCTCGTTCAGCTGATGGCTGCTGGGGCTTTTGGCTTTTAGGACTTTCATTTATTTCAAAATATTTTACTTTATTTATAAATATTTCCCCATAGAAATACACAGAAATCTCTTCAATTCCTTTAGAAAATATGTTCTCTCTGCTTCAGCTACTGGCTCCATTTGTCTTCTGCTACTTTTAGCTTTTGGCTTGAAATTTGTACTTTTAGCCTTTAGCTAGCTATTTGCCATTTTCAGTGACTTTTAGCCAATAGCTAGCATTCTACCAGCAGTTCAGCTGCTTCAGGAAATGTCCTTCAGCTGAAAGTGGTTTTTGTTTCGTTGGTTCTGCTGTGTCGCAGAAAAAACCCGGACCATGCAGACATGCTAACATGCAGACATGCTAACATGCAGACATGCTAACATGCAGACATGCTAACTTGCAGACATGCAGATATGCTAACATGCTAATCTGCTGTAGCTGTGCTCGTCTCCCAGGCCTGGTGTGAAGCATTAAAAGGCCGTGGAGTGAGGGTGCTTTGGGCCCTGAATGCTCCAGGAGCACGCCCTGATGCTCTGACGCCCTCCTCCTGCCGCTGAAAGCTCCCCGGGTCGCTGCCAACGAAGGCAGGACGCCATCGGTTGTCGTCTGGGTGTGAAAGGGTCCAGGAGACGTTGTGGCTGGCAGCCCGCAGATACAAGAGGACTAATTATCGAACCAATCAGGAGGAAA
The DNA here is from genome assembly GCF_001649575.2 of Kryptolebias marmoratus. NCBI lineage: Eukaryota > Metazoa > Chordata > Actinopteri > Cyprinodontiformes > Rivulidae > Kryptolebias > Kryptolebias marmoratus. Next base: position 28,067,947 of record NC_051451.1, on the reverse strand, counting down.
TTTACGGGCGAAGGAAATCCAGCTTTTGTGTTTTGGCCGAGATAATGAGACGAGGAACATCGCAGTAAATTTGGATTGGGACTGGAGCCAGAATTGTGCTTAATGTTTAATCATCTTGTGTGATAACAGCATATGCTTTTACTTCTGCCTGTGAATGTCCTCATTAGACAGATGGGACTCTTTATGTGTGAAGCTGTATGTGTCCAAGGCAGAGTGTGGAGGCAATTAGAGTAAATCTGTCACCTCACTGATGAGATTATTATATATTAGATTAAATCTGTTGGCCTTTTCTGCGTAATTCTTATCCAAATTTAGGAAGATGGAAATATTTCCTGTGAATATTTGTTTCAGATGTATCACTGAAGCTTTTATTATTTATTAAAGAAACATTGAAATGAAACGCTCCACATTAGGACGATGATGTGTCGTCTGGATCCGTTTTATCCCCGCCTATAACTCGCCTGACCTGAGAATTATTACAGCTTATTAAACAATAAATAGCATGGAAGGAGGAATGCATATCACCCGCCAACTTGGCTGCCAAAGTTTAAACAGATCCGTCAGCAGTCAGGGTTTGTGAACGAGTCTCAGAAACTTCCAGCTTTAAACGAGGGATCATCTCGTCTTTGAAACTAAAACGTTAAGAAACAAAGTTCCTTCATTTATAAGAGCCGAAGTAAAAGCAAAAGACTAGTTAAAAGGAGCTGAACAACAGCTGAAAGTTAAAAGCAGGTATCTAACTCTCCTCTCCTGTTTGTGATAAATGTTAAATGTTTTTTATCCAGTTCCAAATTGAAGCAACAAGACTGAACCTCTTCGACTCATGTGAGGAAACTGAGAACCGTTGCAAACGTTTCGAGACACTTTGGAGACTCGAACTGGAAACTCGTCGCCAACAGCTGCAGCCCACAGAGATTCAGGCTTTCAGGAGGAAATCCTGATAACTAAAACATCTGATTGAATGAAACTTACCTGGAATATGTCCTCTCCTCTCACCTGGTTCAGGTTTCTGCTGACCTGTTCTGTTTCGAGGCCATCACTGCTGTTCTGATCCTAAACAGTTAAAGAGGAGAAGCAGAACCAGGAGGAAAACAATTTGATTCACCAATAAACTCAAAGTAGGTCCGTCTAACAGAGAGCTTCAATAATCTGGTTGTGCATTAATTTCTGCAGAGAAAACTCATTTCTCTTTGGTATTTGTTTGTGTTCATTCTTCTTCCTCTGTCAGCCAGAACCAAAGGGCTTGTTAAAGAGACCTAATCTTTATTTTATCAATAAATCCCTAATAATAGGAAAAGGGTACCAAAATAAGATGAAAAGGGACACGGGGCTTAAACTGAAATAAATCACACCTGGATTCCTGGTCAGAAATGGCAAAGTGTCCCTTATATTGCACTCAAATTGCTCCATTTGTTCCCTAAAATATTTTAATCCCGTCTGACCTCAAACTTGCCGTGAACCGAGGCCCGAACAAAAGGCCGCCCACTGTCCTCGCAGTAAATCTGTTGTCTCCCTTCTGGGCCCTCAACAGGGGATCATAGATCAGCACTGCTCTCCAGCTTGCTTTCATTTACTCAATTAACTCTGGGAAAGCACTTGTAAGTTCTGCAGATGTTGGTTTATTATTAAGGCCTAAAATGTACAAGAGGGTTCAGGAGCAGGGGGCTGTGGCAGGGTTCACAGAGGGGGGGCGAGAGGGGG
>NC_051451.1:28060403-28064951 GCF_001649575.2 Kryptolebias marmoratus | reverse complement strand
TCCATCCATCCATCCATCCGTCCATCCATCCATCCATCCATCCATCCAACCATCCATCCATCCATCCATCCACCCTAATCTTTCTGAGATTCCTGCTAATAATTTTATTTTATTAATATTTTAGTTTTGCCATCTTGGTGCAGCGTTTCTTGTCTGTAAAGCTCATTTAGACGGACATCATCCTGCGTTCAGAAACGATGGGATTGAGGCTGTTTTTGGTCAAATGTACAATCTGTCAGCACTTAGGAGTTGTTAATGACCCTCAGCTACTACCACACCAGACTACTTCAGTAACTGTAAAACTGACCGAGTTTCACTGAAAATGTTGCTTCTTTTTAATATTAACCAAAGAAATCAGTTTACAGCAATAAAAACACATTTTCTGCCACATTTGCTGTAACTAAAGATGTGCAAAGAAATGCTGACAGTCACTTTTGTGTTCTTTTATAGAAAACTAATCCAGCTTTACAGGAAGTAACAAACATTTCCCGTAAAACACAAACTTTCCAAACAAGCTACAGTTTAAAACGAGGCGCAGTGAAGCAGACGAGCCTTTTTCGATGATTTTCCACATTTAAAACATGAAAAAAAGTCAGACAAAGTCTTTTGGGAGGCTAAAAGAAAATATTCCCCTAATTATATTCCCCGCGGGTAGCCTGTAATTTATTCAAGTTAATGCGTTTTATTTTCTGTTCAAGGTGTACGCCATGGAATTAGCAAACAAATTTAATTGTTAATCCATCTGCTTTGAAACAACCGAGATCTTGTTCAATAAGCTCTGAGTCAGCCTGATCCAATTAGTCCAGAACGGAGACATTTGTAATCATTTGCCATCGCGCCACCCCTGCAACCTACACAGATCCACGCTCAAAACCGGCTTATGGTATCCACGAGAAGAGCATAAAACTTGTGTTTGCTGAGCGATAGAGTAACACAAACTGTTTGAAAGGAAGCAGTGACCCCAGAGAGCCGGAGGTCAAAGGTCGAGGGGGAAGAATTGTAAATGACTCGTCCACCCCGGAGCTTTTCCTAATAAGTTTTGGAGGCCAGATAATTTCTCCTCTGACACATCTTTGGGGAGTGATAAGTAAGCATGGAAGTGTAATGAACTTGTTTTCCTCCTCTGAAGCCTCTCGCTGTCTCCTAAATCAGCGGAGCCACCATCGTCTCTCCCACAGCTGCACTTGCTCCGGTTCTGAACCGAGTGCTGCAGATTGTAAGCAGATCCTGACCTTCGGTCCGCTCCGCCGCTGAGTTATTGGCCATGTGGAGGTGATCCCGTCATGTTTGATCTTTGCAGAATTTAAATAATCCAAGCTACTCCCTTCTGATATTACCGATGATTAAAACTGGCACAGAGATGTTCAGGTTCCAGTCATTAAATACCAGGAATGGCTTCATAAAATCTGTTTTCTGAAATTTTGTAAAGCCCAGATATGAGGAGAGTCTCCAAAATGTCTCCAAAGGTTTGCAGGAGTTCTCAGTTTCCTCTCGAGTCGCTGTGACATCACGTCCAATAACTGCAGCTGCTCGGTGACCAGAACCATGACGTGTCAGAGATCTGCTGTCAGACAGCTCGGCGGTTTTAGACGAGGATGTGGTCTAACTCTGAGTTTCTGCACGTTTGGGTGAGAAAATTAATAAAAAAGTGTTGAAGAAGAGTTTCTGCCACAGGAGCAGCAGACAATGGAGTTTATAAGTTTATTTCATCTTTGAAAACTGTGCAAAACATCGTTTTTTGTCTCGAACACTTCTCAACGTGGAGGCTGTTCAGACCTGGCGTTAAACATCCGTCCCAGGTGGACGAGGCCTTAATCTTTATTTAAACTTAATCTTAATCTAAAAAGGCCTTTATCTGTTTCTAAATGGCTTTTTTTAATGAAATAAACATTGTTTGCTGCTAGTTTTTGCTGTTTTCATGTCAGAATTCATCAGGCTGATGAATCAGAAGCTCACCACTTTCATTGAGAATTAAAAGAAAAATCATAATTTAATTCCTATTCTTAATTCCTATTCTTATTTATCTGCAGACATTTTTAATCCGTCACAGGAAAGATGATCGTAGTTGCTCTGAAGTGTCATTTGTAAAGTTTTGGAGCAGTTTTTGTTGCAGTAAAAGGTGATTTCGGGGCGGGTCAGCGGTCTGCTCCTGGTTAGCTGAACAGATCTTAATCTCCGGCGTGGACAGACCTCAGCAGCATCTGTGGGATTCATACAGGATTGATGGCAACATTCCTCGATTTTTTCTGGGTTCTTTTTTCTTCCTGCCCTTCGTTTACCCCCCTCTCATGATCTAATGACATTATCAATTAGCCCCCATTAATTTAGCAGAAAACAAATAAGCACTTGAGCACACCTCCCTCCCGGCATGTGGTTCTGATTTCCTGCAGGTTTGTCAGTGGCCGGTGTTTGGTTAATCCTTCGGCCAAGGTGGCGTGGCCTGCAGAGGTCACGGCTTTCTCCTCCCTTCAGCCGACTTCCTCCCCGTCAGGATAGAGTTTCAAACGTTCAAGTCCTCAAATCTGAGCTGCTTTCTGTGCGACTTGTTAGGAGGAAATACTAAAACATGTTTCAGCAAAAAGTGAATCCAACCATCCAGCAGGAGTGAAACAGCTAGCTGCTGCCGCTAAAACCACAAAACTGTATGTGACGGCGAGGAGAAAGGTCTGCGTTGTCGAGTCATTTAAAGACGGCAGCGTTCAGATTTGGTTCAGACTAGCCATTAATGAATCTTTTTATCCGAGCTGACGTTGTTCAGAGAATTAATTACAACAAGATAAAGCTGCGGCTGCTGGAGACACAAAATACTTAAAGTTTCTGTTGGAACCTGAGACGTGTCTGCGTTTGTTTCTGCAGATAAACTGTGAGATTTATGCACCGTTCATGTGAGTTACGTGCAGTTCTTTCATTGCAATTTAGACACAAAGTCTCCTAATTAACTTGATCTCCAAACTGTCACCAAACCGTCTCAAAGTTGTCTCACACCGAACTGATGAAAGTTCAGAGGAGGTTCAGGACGTCTGTGGTGATTCTAAGAGAAACTTAATGTCACAAATCACTGCAACACGAGAGCGAGTAACCTGAGAGACCTCGCAAACGTTTTAAAACATTTTGGAGAAACTGGTTGAACCCCTTTAATCTTCACAGCCAAACAAATAACCTCTTAAACGTTCAGTCCTTAACCACAGAAACAGAGTCTCTATTGTCCAACAGAAATATTAAATTTGCCAGCTTCATTTTCTGCGAGCTGTAAAAAGCAGTAAAAACACGATTGTGTTTCGAAGTGAGGATAATAGCTTCTGTTAAAAACTAGACCCACAGTAATCTGAGCAGAACGCACAATCATAAACCTATAAACATTAAAACCTTTGCCAGACAATTAGAAAATGCATAATGGGGATTGTGTGTTATTTACACAGAATTAAAGCCGGCTGGAGACACATCAAAGTGAGCCTGAGGAAAAGTTGACAACCTCCATCGTGAGCCGCCGAGTCCCGGAGGAGCCGTTCACGAGTTAATTCCCAGCCCCTGCAGGAAACCGGGGCTCTGCACGCGGATCTGTGTCAACAAAGAAGGCCCGGTTCTTCAAACCCGTGATGAGGTTCTGGAGGCTGACGCTGACAGATTAGACTTCATCTGGCTTCTTCTGATGCTTCAAACACAAACGCCGCCTGCTTCCTCGTTAACGCTGCGCCGTTTCCATCCACACGGAACCAGAAAACAACCCAGACGCTGCAGGAACTCCACCGGGCCTGCGTGGGGCGCCGTAACAACAAAGAGCAAAAACCGAATCTTCTCTGTGGACCGACGAGGAAGAGGAGCTGCCTGCGAGAACCGGGCCCAGAATCCTGAGAGACGGATGCTCAAAGGGTTCTGGGTAAATTATTTACACACGAGTGTCGATCTTTTAAAATATCTATGTTTTTAAAGGTTTGATGTGGATTGTTTTCTGCACCATTTGCTGTAGAACTGTTCAGTAAAGTGATAAAAACCTGTTTGGTGTAAAAATAAGATATTTCCTCTAATAAAGAGTTTTATTGTTCCTCTGTTGGCTGAAATAATCCCTGCAGGTTTAGCTGTGGTTGATAATCTGCATCTGCGTCACGAACACAAGCGTCAGCTGTCATTCCTGGGGTCAAAGGTTAGATTAGAGGAGGCCTCATGGCGTCATTGTTTTCAGAAAGTTGTCAGAACACGATGCTGACATTTAGAGAAATACTGTTTAGCAGACCCTCAAGGATTTTGCGATGTTGCGATCACAACTATTAACTCAAAATCAAGCAAACCCCGCGAAATCGCAACTTTTTGTAACTTTGCCCAAAACGCCGCAACTTTCACGCAACTTTAATCCAATATTTATTGTTTCTGAAGTGATTCGCCACCGTTTCTGCGGTCTAGTCTCTTCTTTGTGGGTTTGTGTAGCGTGGAATACAAAATAACCCCAAATAACTCAGGAAGAAGACACGTGACGTCACTTCCTGTTAACATCAGAATGCCGGGAGCGTGCAGGAGCAGCGACCGAAGCCAAAATGTGCGCTAATGCTTCAC
>NC_051451.1:28057680-28060258 GCF_001649575.2 Kryptolebias marmoratus | reverse complement strand
AAACGCATCGACAAACACTTTGTGTCTGCAAAACATGTGAGGAGAGCTGCAGACCAGGGACAATCCAGAAATGCTCATGAATGTCAGTTTAGAAGCTATCAAAGTTCTCAAATAAAGAATGTCAATGTTTGTTGGGAATTATCTTACAAAACTAGGAAGTATTTTTGGTTTATATATTAAAAGTTATTGTTGTTTATTGATTTTAGTAAAAAAAAATATTGCAACTTTTAGGAAAATGCCCTGTGAAATCAGGCATTTTAGCCGCAACAATCACAAAAAATGCCCGTGAAATCCTGGAGGGACTGGTTTAGGGGCTCCTAAAAGTCTGTTTCTGTGTTAACGCCAGGCTGAAACAATCAAAAACATAAAACATTTAGCCTAAAACTGAGACTGCTTTTAGTTTCTGTGGAGTGTCGATACGTGGCTGCAGGAAAACAAACAGATTTTTAAAATCCACCAACATGCGTCCCGTTCAGAAACAGTGAGGCAGCAACAGTTAATATTGATGGCTTTAGTTTCTGGAAGCTGCTCCTTGTTTGCTCAGAATAGTTAAAGTTTTCAGGGACTTAGAGAAAGTGAAGAGCACAGTTCTTCTTTTATCTCTGACAGAGCCGTGTTAAAACCCTCCACAAACCTCTTGTAAAGTGTCTGTTGGTAAGCTGTGTTGTACTTCGATAAGAAAAAAAAGGAAATCTAGAAATAAATAAAGTGGATTATGTCCTCTGAAAGCTCCATCTTTGCCCTACAGCTGACTGGGTAGCTCTCCAGTCTGCATGATAATGGTTTCTGTCGGGGCCGGTGACCCAGTTGGTGCCAAGCGAGAAATTACGTCATTTGCAAAAATACGCTTTTATTCCACGACGGTGTATAATTGTGCAAAAGAAATGAGATTATCTCTGCGGTCCTCCACAAGCAGCACTTTGCAGGGGGACTTTTGAAGGAGTGATAATTTTTCTAAAATATATATTATAAAAAACTCCTGGCATGGGAGCATGTAGTCAACCTTGAACTCAGGTTATTTTAGGGGAAGCCAATCTTTGATCAGCCAAGCTGAAATGGCTCAGATAAGTGGGAGCTACATCTCGCGGCAGGACCGCGCACCACTCCGATATTGCCATTTCCTCCCCGGTTTCTCAAGAGCAGTAAATAGCTGCTCGCCCCGCCACTCCTCCTCCTGTGCCTCCTCCTCCTCCCCTCCTCCTTATCTGCTCCCCACTTTCTTCTGGAGATCTCTGTCACTTTAATCCACAGAGTCTGCCGCTGGTTAACAAGGAAATCCTGTGTCAATTATCACCAACCACTTCCTGCTGGGAGAGCAACAGGGAATCAAAGAGGCCTGAGAGTCTTTCACACCAGAGAGGAGCAGTGGGCCTAATTAAATGGTCCTTGTGTCCCACTGGCTGCCGGTGGCCATGTGACAGATAGCACGGCCCGACGATAACCTCCTCCAGCCGATGATTGTTTTGATAGGGAAGCTGCTCGCCACTTTGGGTGCCTTAAGGTTGGCAGATCGCTATCCGGGAGTCCAAATTAACTCCCATCCAGGACACAAAGGTTTATGGAGAAAAATGATGGACAAATGTATGTAATCATCATGTAATGTGGGGAACAGCCTGTGTAACAGATCGACACCGAAATGAGATCCATGCTGTTCAGAACGCCAGAAACGTGAAGCCGCGATGCATCATTTGCACATCCAGACACAACGTGCCTCCTTTTATCTCGACTCGAAAAAGCCGAAACCTATTTGAAGCTGTAATATCCAAGCGTGACGGCGACAGCTGCCTCACCTGCTCAGGTGGAGGTCTGAGCAGGTCCGGACCGGGTCGGAGCCGAAGGACGGCCGAATCAACTCAGAGACGATAAAAGCTGCAGAAGAAACGAGTTGGCTTCTGAAGATCAACAGAGACGATTTTAAAGGTTCCTGCTGGGAATATGACTTCAACCAACTGATGAACGATAAGAGAGACGGGAATTTATTTTGTTTAATTCAGAACAGAAGCTAAAAGCTGCAAAAGATTAGCTAAAATGAGCAAAATGGAGGCTAAAAGGAGCTAAATGGAAGCTAAAACCTGCAAAATAGAAGCTAAAAGGAGCTAAATGAAAGCTAAAAGGAGCTAAACAGAAGCTAAAAGCTGCAAAAGGATTAGCTAAAACCTGCAAAAGATTAGCTAAAACCTGCAAAATGGAGGCTAAAAGGAGCTAAATGGAAGCTAAAAGGAGCTAAATGGAAGCTAGAAGCTTTAAGAAGTACGATGGTAGCCAAAAGTTAAAAGTAGCAAAATGTTAGCTAAACGTTAAAACAGCTAAAGCTACTAAAGCTAAAAGTAGCTTAAGAAGATGGAAACAGAGCCAGCAGCTGAAGGAGAAGGAAGTGAAGACATCTTTATGTGTTTCTACAGGGAGAATATTTGTCAATAAAGTTAAATATTTAGAAAGGTGTAGAGTTCCAGCCATCAGCTGAACGAGCCGAAGGTTCAGCTGCATGAACAGCTAAAACGGTGGGAACCCGGACTCAGTAAATGTGAGCAGAACATGTTTAAAAAACCAGAAGCTTAATGATGTTTCTCCCAGTGTA